>NC_030429.2:25630085-25662585 GCF_001660625.3 Ictalurus punctatus | reverse complement strand
GTTGAAAAAGTGTTTTTTTTTAATAATCTGACACCACATCCGAGGTAAATGTTGGCATTCCCGATATTTCTATGTCATTTTTATAGTCGCCGCGTCTTTACATTGTCTGTAGAAACGAGTACGGCTACAAAACTAGCCAGCATACAGCAACTAACCCTTCAGCAAAGGTGTTTACCTGTTGCCTAGCAACAGTGTTCTCAACAATCAACTCTAGTCACGTTTACTTGCTACGGTAGACATGACTAGCATCGGATGCTATGTATGCTGTCATTTTAGATGTAGAAAGTATTTAACAAAATAATTTCACGACATATGAGGTCAATGGTGACGTTTCTGATATCTGTCTCTCCATTTCAACGCCGCTCTGCCTCAACATCGTCTGTATAAACAGTTAACAGCTAACTAGCCAGGTTACAGAGAAGCGTCCATATTGACCTGCTGCCTAGCAACAGCATTCTCCCCACTTTAACTCGTCACATTAACTTTCTATGTGTTTCTGCTTACGTGTACAGGATAAAATGGTGGATAACTCACTGAAGCATGGTTAGCAGTTGATGCGAAGTGTAATTTCTGACTAATTTTAATAATACAATACTTTTTTTTAATGAGCCAACGATATATGTGAATGCGAGCTGATTATTGTTTGCTAGCTCCTAGTCATCTCGCCTCTGCTAATGATATCAAGTGTTCGCTTTTAGTAACCCTGTGGGAGTGCTTTAGCTGGTTCGCAAGCTCATAATCAGCCTACGCTAGCTTGTTGCTTGTTTTTAACTTCAACTGTCAATTGTGTAAATTTAGATCATAGCTTGTGCTTGCTGATGTTTTCCAGTTACGTAAAGTGATCGTTATGCTAGCTGTTCAGACTATTAGGATTTTAGTCAACTTGTGCTTTATGATTATTGTTTGTTAGCTTTTAGTCGTTGTATGCTAGCTGATTATTAGCTTCTAAATGTCTATTTTCAGCTTCTTGTTGTTGCGCTAATTGATTCTGCTGTTTGTTAGGTTTTCCGTTTATGCTAGCTAGCTAGGTATGTCCTATGGATACTGCCAGTTTATGCTAGCTGGTTATGCGAGTTTTATCTTGTTTTTTTTATATATATATATCTGATTATGTGCGTTTTATTAGCTGTGAAGTGATGATATAACCCATGATATAAAATTCGACCGGTTATATTCAGGTTTTAAGAAAAGATCAGAAAGGTTAATAAGGTTAGAAGGTCAGGGTAAAAATGTGATTATTTTATTTTTCTTTTTGCTAGGATGTTTAGCTTATAAGGCTTTCCTATCTAGATCGTAAAATGGAGGAGGAAAAAGTTACAGACTGTTACAGAGGAGGCTAAAAACAGAATACAGTGGAGTCAATAAGGTCTGTAAAGACAGAGTCTGAGACAGACGAGCCAAGTCCACATTTCACCGCCGCTGCATGACGCTCAGTTGCTAAGAAACACACAGAGCTGCCAGGTCTGCTGCCTCACACATGATGAAGCAACTTTCACTTGCGGAAAGTGTTAGAAAATGAAAAACGCTCCGTTTTACCGTCTGATTGTCCTAATGAGGCGAGATTTATTTTATTAAATCGGTGGGACTCGTCTCTCTCTCGCTGCAGCTTAACAGCGGTGATATCCGGACACATAACACATTTATGAGATCCAGAATTAGAATAAACAAACACTGGGATTACAAGATTGTAAACTAATATACATTTATATATATATGTGTGTGTGTGTGTGTATATATATATATATATATATATATATATATATATATATATATATATATATATACACACACACACACACATATACATATATACATATATACGTATATATATATATATATATATATATATATATATATATATATATATATATATACATATATATACATACACACACACACACATACATACACGCACACATACATACACGTGTGTGTGTATATAGATAGATATACATGTGTGTGTGTATGTTTTATTATGCATTATAGTATATAGTAATATTATACATTTTATATATATATATATATATATATATATATATATATCTCACGTTAACGGGAAACAGCAAAGAAACTCCTCTGTTCTGAAGATGTCAGAAAACTTAAAGTTGTAAACTGTAAACTGACACTGGAGACCCCTTGCATTAACGTTCCATTACAGAAAGATTCTTCACCACGTCAACGATTACACGCGCAGGGTTTTTTTTGTGATCGTTGTGGCCAAAAACGCTCGATTCTGCTGCGGCTCTTTCCAAAATTTGCGATGCTACTTGCAGAGGTTGTTTTTTATAATGTTTGTTTGTTTTGCAGAAAACTACTCGAACTGGCGAAATCGCAATCGCACGGAATTGTCTTTCCTCGTGAAGTTTGTTGGTAAACGAGACCTTTTAGCTGTACTCATTTTTGACGCACGTGAAACAGAGGGTCACAGCTGAACGCGCGTCGTGACGACGTCACGTGACGCGTCGCAGCCCGAACCTGTGGAAAATATGCGGTAAATTCGAAAAACCGCACGCTCCACCGAATACTGCGGAGTTTCCTTGATTTCGTGTTAAGGTCTGCCGTCGCACTATCGTGAAATCCTGGTGGGACTGATTAATCCGTCTTATTAGTGGAGCGTCCGCCGTACACGTCCCTGTGAATGAGCGGTTACTATAGAAACGATAACGGATCAGGACGAGCCACATTAATATAAACCTCTGACTTTTTTCTGATATTCTGACCAATCAGAATGGAGAAGTCAAGAGCGCTGTGGTGTTATTTCTCTTAATAATGCAAATGCAAAAATTTTGGCACCCCCATATATATATATATATATATATATATATATTTCTCAGCTCAGTTGCTGCTTTTTTTTGGTAAAAACTAAATGAATAAAGAAAAAAAAAATAATAATAATCATCAACACCTTAGGGTTATAAATTTTCAAGATCAACCGTCAAACACTACACGTATAAGTATTAGCATGTTTGCTAAAAATACCAGAAAAAAACTAATTATGCATTTTTCCTCCTGCCATCTGTAAAATGACAAATGATACAGAATTATATTTTAATATTAAAAACAGGGTCTCAACAGGGAGATGTGTTGAATTTCTCACCCTTGTTTATCTCTCTCTCTCTCTCTTACACAGACACACACACACACACACACACATTACAGCAGACACCACAGAGTGTTTCTTTAACTGACAGACTAACCACCTGTTAGCATCAAGATACCGAGCTGACGCTTACGACTTGTACAGAGAAGCACCATCAGGAATCGGGAGGTGAAAAACATCTCTCTCTTTCTCTCTCACACACACACACTCACACAGACACTTGTGATTGATACCCTGAGACAGAAAACAGACAGATGCTGCAGATTATGCTGCAGAAAAATAAATCAACACAGAAATCAGAATCGCACAGTCATCAGGCTTTACTAAACGTGTGGGCTGAATATTCATGTTTCAATATGTTCAGCAGTACAACGACGCCTGTTGGCTCGTCTTACACACACTGGAGATGGGGAGAGAGAGAGAGAGAGAGAGAGAGAGAGAGAGAGAGGACTGCACTGCCCCCTGTAGACTGTCGGGGGAACTGCAGGCACGCTCCTCCTCGCTGTACACACTGCGCACGGTGAAACGCTGCGTTCCACTAAAGCTCCGAACTCTGAATTTCCGATCTCTGATTAGGAACAGACGAAGAGAACGCCTCCTCGACTCGGGAAGGCCTGCTCAACCCCGAGTTCAGCGCACGCCGCCGGGTCAAGATCTCGGCTCAGAGCGTCGACGGTAATCAAATGATCGCTTCGGTACTTGAAACGAGTTTATAGTACTTTACATCAGTGAAGAAGGGGGGAGGGGCACGGTGGCATCGCACCTACAGGGTTGGGGGTTTGAATCCCGCCTCCGCCTTGTGTGTGTGGAGTTTTCATGTTCTCCCCGTGCTTCAGAGGTTTCCTCTGGGTACTCCGGTTTCCTCCCCCAGTGCAAAGACATACGCGAAAGGTTGACTGGCATGTCCAAATTGTCCTTGTGTGTGCCCTGCGATGGACTCGCACCCCATCCAGGATGTCCCCCACCCTGTGCCCCATGCTCCCTGGGTTAGGCTCCGGGTTCCCCACAGCCCTGTAGGATAAGCCGTATAGATAACGGACGGACGGACGGACGGAATATCTCTCATCATGAGATTATGCTAAAACAGAAAAGTATCATTATTCAGCCCACTTCTAGACCATTTCTTTTCTCATTCCAACCGAGGTATTCACGGTAAATAAACCTTTTAAATCCGCCATGGTTTCGATTGGTTAAAGTGTATACATCTGTTTTATTATACAGTCATAATGATAAAATAAAATAACATTAAATACATTTAAAAAAAACAACAACAACAACAAAAAAAACAACCTAGCTAGACATTTTTCCCTTTCAGGTACTGAAAGAAATGTAGATGTGGCATTATTTGACTAAATTAAGACAGAATTAATAAAATTACAACTCTCTGTGTGTGTGTGTGTGTGTGTGTGTGTGTGTGTGTGTGTGCGAGCGAGCTCCGTCTGTTCTCTCTCTATATTCCGCTGGCTTCGTACCAAATCCTTCAGCAACCTTAAAAACACAGCACTGCAACCCAGAGCTATGAAAACAGGAAATCTGAGAGAACCTTCCAGATCTCCGGACGACCTGAGGGTTCTACTTGGTTCTCCTTTAGTCGGCCACTAAACGGCGAGTCCTTGCTGCTGCTTACGTCGTATTTGTCTGACGTTGACAACCGACAGGAACACAAGAAGAAACGAGCACGTGTTTCAGATAAACCTCTCGACGTGGAAATTCCTTCCTAAAAGACTTCTCGACCGATTCTGCACAGATGCTAAAACACAGCTAAACTACGCCAAGTGATCGAGTACCCACAATCCCTAGCCGATACCAAGGCCGCTCGATTCGATCGGATTCTCTTCAGCTTCGTTGATGCTGACGAATCGTATTTCTTAGCCTGATGAAGAACCTGCAGCTCAGCCGATTACGGAGGCTGGGTAAATCTCACCTGGCGAGGGATCGCCGTTCGGCGTCGATCTGCCGCTGTTTTTCCGTTCCAGGCTTCGGCACCCGCGAAGCCAAACGAAGCGTGTAGCAACAGCAATATGGACTAATTAGCGGTCACACTAGGGGGTGAAGAGGCGTTCGAAGCCCTCTCCGGCCCAGACACGCCGCTTTCATCTTCACGGTCACTGCAGGTCCACGTTACATAAGAGCTGAAAGACAGCACGCACGGTTTCGGATGTTTCAACAAGAAAAACACCTGACCCAGACGTCATTTAGGCTTGGAATAGAACAAAATGGAGAATAAGCCCAGGGTTAATATTCGCTAACGTTTTTGCTCGTTTGAGTGCGAATCGCCGTTTTGATACGTCTCTAGCACGTAAACGGTCAGGTACGTAAACGTAAATTATGGTAAACGGTCTGCACTGAGCCTTAGCGGTTCCAAAGCGCTTTAACACTGTGTCTCATTCACACTCACACACACACTCACACACCAATGGGAGCAGAGCTGCCACGCAAGGCGCTAACTTGCCATCGGGAGCGGCTCGGGGTTCAGTGTCTTCCCCAAGGACGCTTCGGTACGTGGAGTCACGCGGGCCGGGAATCGAACCTCCGACCGTACGATTAGCGGACGACCCGCTCTACCACCCGATCCACAGCCGCCTGTTTATTATGCGCATGTTTTCATTACGCAGAGCACGAATTAACCCAAAATTTGCACAATTTTAATTTGTCCGAAAACGTACAATATGAAACTACGGGGGTCCGAAAGATGCGTCGACGTTTACGTGGGAAACGTTCCTTGTATTCAGAGTCGAGTCACACACGTGCTTAAGTGGATTTTCTTCCCCCACGTTCGCGTTATAAAAAGTCCCCATGAAATTCAAAATGGAAGTGTTGTGTCTTTTAGCATGGATACATCAGCATTGAGGTTCTCTATAAGCTAGTGCGCGCCGAAACGACGACAAAAGCTCGCACTGAGAAGATGTACAACATTTAAAATGTACGGTCCGTCTCCGCCGCCGATATGGAGCGACGGTTTCCATGACATCGCTCTGCACTTCGGGTTCTCGTCAGACTTCCTGTAGAACCTGAAACGTCCCGCCCACGACGTTATAAAAAAAAATCACCTTGCCGGAGCTGCCGTTGCTGCTCGAGACGGAAATGATTCCATCGAGAAGCATGAACGACCTCCCGGTGATGACCGTCCGCCTCCTCGGTCGAACCGTCACCCTCTGTTCTCGACTCAAACTGATACAGCCGGACTCCAGAGACAACCGCTGGTTCATTTCCTTTATCTCTAGAAGATTGAGCGAGGTCCTCTGGAACGGCTGAAGGAGGTGGAGAAACATCCTCACGAGTGAATCCAACGCACCGTTATTGCTCGGCCTCGCGTCCACGGTACCGAGTGTCAAGTACGGCTTAGCCCCGGGCTCTGAGGCAAGCTAAACGCTATTGGCTATTTAAAAAAAAAAAAAGGAGGAGGAGGATGAGGCACTCGATATGTCCCGCCCTGACTTCCTGTTTCGGTGGAAATTACACCGAATCTCGATTTATCGAAGGAGTAAAACAATGCCGACGGTTTGGATAATTCGATGTGCCGTGTACAGAGACCTGACCGAGCGCCCGTCTGCTACGCTTACGGCTCACCAGCACGGCCCTGAGGATAAACCCTATCCAACGGGGAAAGAAAGGAAGAGGCACGAAGTTATGTTATAATGAAGATACGACCGCATTCGATGATTAGCTCTGAAAGGCTGGAAGGAAGAAGGGGAGGAAGGAAGAAGGGGAGGAAGGAAAAGAAAGAAAGAAGAAAGCTGTAAGCAGACAGATGAGCACACCACGCAGAGACGCAACAAAAACAATCCGACTGCGGCTCAGCAAACCAGAGCAAACGAAAATAGAGCAGTACACAGAGAGACGCGTCGCTCGTCATCGCCACACTCGGTTTACTTTATTAAAAGACGGAGCGGTGCCACGGCGTGTGCAGCCGTCACCGCGGGACCACGGGCTGGAGCGGAACCGGACCGAGCTGCACATCGCTCAGTACCACGGCGACACCGAGATAACGACCCGCAAACGCTCACGATACGGAGGACGTCAGGTTACAGGCTCGCATTACATCGAGACTCGCAACAAGGTTCATCACCAGCATGGGTCAGAAATAAAGAGTGCAGGAGGGTTAGACAGACAGACAGAAAAGTGCAGATAGACAAACAGGGAGACACAGACAGACAGGCAGGCAAGCAGAAAGATGGGCAGACAGAAAGACAGACAGACAAAGACGGAGTGACAGATGAACAAATGAACAGACAAACATTCAGAAACAGACAGACGTGCAGAGACACAGATAGACAGACAGACAGATCGGCAGGTGGACAGACAGATAGATAGAGGCAGACAGACGGGCCAAAGGACAGATGGATGGTTGGACAGAGAGACAAGCGGGCAGACAGACACATGGATGAACAGACAGACAGATTGAAGGACAAATGGATGGAGGGTGACAGGATGGAAGACAGACACATGGACACATGGAAGGATGGACAGACAGACAGGGAAAGAGACAGACAGACAGTAGGTCAAAAGGATGGATGGACAGAGACAGACAGGCCGACAGACACAGGAACACACGGATGGATGGATAGACAGACAGAGAGAGAGAGAGAGAGGGAGAGAGAGAGAGACAGAGAGAGACAGAGACAGACAGAAAGAAGGACAAATGGATGGGTGGACAGAGACAGACAGACAGACACAGGGACAAAGAGTCAGACAGGGAGAGAGAAAGACAGAAGGACAAAAGGATGGATGGACAGAGAGAGACAGGGACAAATGGACAATCAGACAGACAGAGAGCCAGACAGGAGGATAAATGGATAGATGGACAGACAGACACATGGTGAACAGACAGACAGACAGACAGAAGGATAAATGGATGTAGGGACAAAGTGACAGGATGGCAGACAGACACAGGGACACATGGATGGACAGACAGGGGGAGAGAGAGAGACAGACAGAAGGACAAATGGATGGATGGACAGACAGAGAGACACACACACACAGGGGCAAAGGGGCGGGGCAGACAGTCAGTTCAAGTCAGAGCCATGAGAGAGGAACTGGTGCCCCGTACACACTGTACAGAATCAACACAACCCGATTATAAAGTCCCCCTGCCGTCACACCCACACCTCTCTCCCCTCCACTCGGAGTTGGTCTCCTGTGGGCGTGGCCTGTCTGACCACGGTAAAGTTCTGATGGTCGTGTCGGGACCGTATACGCACTCCTCTAACACTGACACGCGTCCGCGTGTTACATTTATTTAAAAGGCAGTGAGAAATTCCCCGGAGCTGATCTGAATCCAGCGTTAAAGACAGCCGACATCAAACACCAGCCGTGACTTGGAGTGAAAACACTATTAAAAGAAAAGCGGCTGAAACACACAAGAATGTAAAGTAGCAAAAAGCCGCTATTAACGTCCATAAATAAGGAGCAGCCCGAGTAGTGCACGCAGATCGACCAGCTCCTGCTGCTTCCTGCCTTCCTTCTATAGACAATAAATCAACCCTGATGGGACACCATGTGTACACGGGTGCGCGCGCGCGCGCGCGCGCGTGTGTGTGTGTGTGTGTGCACTCTCACTTATAAATATGAGCATTTCACAGCATCCAAAACCGCCGCAGCACTTCCTGCTGAGCGCTAAGTGTTCTCCTGACCGTACGCAGACCCGAGCAGTCGCACTGCCGCGCCACACGCGGCGAGGAGAAGGAAACGGCGTAACGGCGGCGCCGCACGGGTCACCGATCATCTCCCGCGGGAGCAGAGCTGAGGCGAGCGCAGAGACCGTACTGCTCACTATACCGCTCTCTCACGCTAACCGATCGCGCACGTGACCACCGTTAATGGACCGGCGCTGCGGGGAAAGTGCGCACTTAAACACTCCAGCAAAGTGCGCACTTCTGAGTGAAGAGTGAAATTAAACACAACGCAGCAATCAGACACGCTGAAGGACAGGCTCGAGTTTCATCTGATACACAGATACAGGGACTAGCATGGAAACACACCACCGCCTAGTCAGTGTGTGTGTGAGAGAGACAGAGAGAGAGAGTGAGACAAGAAAAACAGACATACGAACTGGTAGACAAACAGACAGACGCAGGCAGCAGGGCAGATAGACAGGTAGACAGACAGCTTGGTAGATGGATGGATGGATGGACAGAGACACAGAGGCAAATGAGAAAGTGAGAGACAGACACAGAGAGGCAGACAGACACACTGACAGAGAGACAATAAGACAAAGACTGACTGAGACAGGGAGAGAAGGGGAGACAGACAAAGACAGATAGATAAAAAGACACAGATATTAATAGATAGATAGATAAAATCAAACAGAGGGACAGAGAGACACAGTGTCCACTAATATTGGCACCCTCGATAATTCTGAGCAAAGAAGGCAGTGAAAAATTGTCTTTACTGTTTAACCGTTCGATCTTTTGTTTAAGAAAAATCGATAAAATACTCCGCTCTCATGGATATCAAACAATTTCAAACACAACACAGGTTTATCCAAAAATACATGTTTGTTAAATATAGGTGTGCAACAATTATTGGCACCCTTTTAGTCAATACTTTGCGCTGCCTCCCTTTGCCGAGATAACGTCGTGAGTCTTCTCCTATAATGCCTGATGAGGTTGGAGAATACATGGCGAGGGATCTGAGAGCGTTCCTCCGTACAGAACCTCTCCAGATCCTTCACATTTCAGGTCCACGCTGGTGGACTCTCCTCTTCAGTTCACCCCACAGGTTTTCTATGGGGTTCAGGTCAGGGGACTGGGATGGTCAGGGCAGGACCTTGAGTGTGAAGCAGTCAGGTTTTCATTTAATATCTGTTGATATTTGATGGAGTCCATGATGCCATGTATCCTAACAAAATGTCCAGGTCCTCTGGCAGAAAAACAGCCCCAGAACATTAAAGATCCTCCTCCATATTTAACCGTGGGCATGAGGTACTTCTCCACATGGCTACCTCTCTGTGTGCTCCAAAACCACCTCTGTGTTTATTACCAAAAAGCTCTATTCTGGTTTCATCTGACCATCGAACCCGATCCCATTTGAAGTTCCAGTCGTGTCTGCACACTGAAGACGCTCGAGTTTGTGTTTGGATGAGAGTAGAGGCTTTTTTCTTGAACCCCTTCCAAACAGCTTGTGGTGATGTAGGAGACTTCAGATTGTAGTTTTGGAGACTTTCTGACCCCAAGACACGACTAACTTCTGCAGTTCTCCAGCTGTGATCCTCGGAGATGTTTTATCCACTCGAACCGTCCTCTTCACAGTGTGTTGAGACGATACAGACACACGTCCAGTTCCAGGTCGATTCATAACATTTCCAGTGGACTGGAACGTCTTAATTATCGCCCTGATGGTGAAATGGGCGTTTTCAATGCTTGTGCTATTTTCTTATAGACACGCCCCATTGTGTGAAGCTCAACAACCTTTTGCTGCACATCACAGCTGTATTCCTCGCTCTTACCCATTGTTATGAGTGACTAAGGGAATTTGGCCTGTGTGTTACCTCATATTTATACCCCTGTGAAACAGGAAGTCATGCTTAAACAATTTCCTCTTCCTAGTCACCCAGGTGTACTAAAAAAAAAAGAGTAAAATATCAATGGGAATATACTTCAAACATATTTCTCTCATATGAATTCATAGGGGTGCCAATAATTGTTGCACAACTATATTTAACAAAGATATGTTTGTTTGTTTTTTACAAACCTGTGTTGTGTTTGTAATTGTCTGATATCCATGAGAGCGGAGTATTTTTGTGAAGTTTTTGAACAAAAGATCAAAAGGTTCAACAATAAAGACAAATTTTTTACAGCGTTCTTTACTCAGATTTACCAAAAGGGTGCCAATATTAGTGGAGGGTGCTGTGAAGAGATAGAGAGAGGAATAGAAAGGGAGACAGATAAAAAGAGAGAGAGAGAGAGAGAGAGACAGAGGGACAGAAAGGGAGACAGGGAGATAAAGACAGACAGATAAAATAAAAAGACCAACCGATCAAGCACAAGTGTCAGCTGTAACAATACAGGTGATATCCGTGTGTGTGTGTGTGTGTGTGTGTGTTTGTGCGTGTGTGTGTGTGTGCGCGCATATCAGTGTGTTTGACATTTTCCTGTGTGAGAAGAACAAGACTCGGAGATATTTTTTTCCCTCCATCTCGCTGTTTCTTTTTCATTAGCAGTGCCAACAGGTCAGGGAGAAATGTGACATGACATTTATAGTCCAACTCTACTGTGTGTGTGTGTGTGTGTGTGTGTGTGTGTGCGCACACACACACACACACACACGTGTATATACTTTAGAAAGAGTACACTGTGTCCAGTAGTCTCTCATACACTCCAGTTAATCCAGTCGCTACAACAGTGACATTGTATTAACCCCACAGAAGAGTACAAACCTGCTGGGGCTAACTAACATGGCTAGTTCACAGTAGCAAATAAAACTGGCTAGCTAGCTAGCTTGGCTAATCCTTCTTTGAGTAATGATAGACAACACATACACAAGCTAATGTGAGAGAACATCAGAGCAGACTGATTTATAGTGAAAATGTACAATGTTATGTCCTTTACTGCGTTCGCTCAGGGGGTGGAGCCACACACTGTTCTTCTGCAGGGTTGGCACATCCTCATTTATTATAAATCTCCTCATCGCCTGGGTTTATTTTTTTTATTTCATTTAATTTGATTAATGTTTCAATATTTTACTTTATGTTGCTTCATGCTACTTTGCTTTGTTACTTTACATTTACTTTACCTTGCGTTACTTTACACTACCTTAAAATACATGACTTTACATTGTCGTTTTACTTTACATAACTTTACACGACGTTATATTACGTACTTTACATCATGTTACTTTACATGATATACCTTAAAGTACTTTACATTACTTTAAATTACATTACAATATTTTATTTTACTTTACATAACTTTAAATGACTTTACAAGATTTACCTTCCAGTACTTCACTTGACATTACGTCACTTTACACGATAGACCTTCCAGTACTTCACTTTACATTACCTTAAATTACATGACTTTACATTGTCATTTTACTTTACATAACTTTACACGACTTTATATTACGTACTTTACATCATGTTAGTTTACATGATGTACCTTAAAGTACTTTACATTACTTTAAATTACATTACAATATTTTATTTTACTTTACATAACTTTAAATGACTTTACAAGATTTACCTCACAGTACTTCACTTGACATTACGTCACTTTACACAATAGACCTTCCAGTACTTCACTTTACATTACCTTAAATTACATGACTTTACATTGTCATTTTACTTTACATAACTTTACACGACGTTATATTACGTACTTTACATCATGTTACTTTACATGATGTACCTTAAAGTACTTTACATTACATTACAATATTTTATTTTACTTTACATAACTTTAAATGACTTTACAAGATTTACCTTACAGTACTTCACTTGACAATACGTCACTTTAAATTACATGACTTTACAATATTTCATTTTACCTAACTTTACATGACTTTATATTACATAATTTACATGATGTTACTTTACACGATATACCTCACGGTACTTCACTTTACACTACCTTAAATTACATGACTTTACATTGTATATTTTACTTTACATAACGTTACATGACTTTATATTACGTACTTTACATGATATACCTCACGGTACTTCACGTTACGTTGCATTACCTTAAATTACATGACTTTACATGATTTTATTTTACATAACTTTACACGACCTTATTTTATGTACTTTACATTACGTTAAACTCCAAATCTACTAAACAATGCAAATCATGCGCAGCTATTAAAATGTTGACATTGTTCTATAAAAACAGACTTTAAAATGTTTTTAAACAGATCGAGAGATGGCACAGACCCATGTGTGGAACTCTGTGCGGAAAATTGGCGCGTTAAATAAAAAGAAACGTTTCTGTTGATCCGGTATTATATACACTAGCACAACATGTCGACAAATGAGATATATTCTGCAGTAACTTACCCAGTAAAGCTTTCAGAATGAAAATTAGCATACGGTTTCTCCTCCTTAAGCAGAGCGAAGTCCATTGCGTCGTTTCATATAAATTACAATGACGTGTACGGACACGTGCACCAGTTACAAATCGTAAAGCGGCATGATAGACTACTTGCAGTTTTGCCCAACGCTGGAAAAAAGGTACTTTGTACTATTTCTCTTCGAGCAGTAAAGCAAAAAAGAAAATAAAACCTAGCCTTGGTCTGAGTTTTTTTTTTTTCTTCAAAAGGCTATCAATACGCATACCAACCCTCTCAAGAGGAGTGCCATCAAAAGTTTTCATCATAAAATCATCAAGTGTTAATCATATATTTAGCCTTTTTGGTATTTAGCACTAATTTTAGGTTAACAAGAGAAGTCTGAAATAAATTAAAAGCAGTCTGTAAGGAATCCATTGCCACTTTTACAGATCGAGCCATAGTATAGATGACGGTATCATCTCCATAAAAGTGGCAATGGATTTGCTGGATCCGGTCCTACACCAAGTTCATTCATATAAATAAAAATTAGAGTAGGTCCCGAAATACATCCTTGAGGTACGCCTGCCTTTACTATTAGAGGAGTAGAATTATACAGTAAGGATCTAGTGAGACACACTGAGTTCTTCCAGTCAAACAGTTTAAAGATCACGTCAGGGTTGTGTTACTAAAACCCATACATTTGAGCCTTGGTAAAAGAAGACCATGGATCATTAATAAATCAATATAAAGTGAAACACATGATTATTTTTTTTTATCATTCCGTGCAGTAATAATGTCATTGGTGACTGACATCGCAGCAGTTATAGTATCATGTCCTTGTCTAAAACCTGATTGAGTTTGACTTAAGATATTATTAATCGACAAATAGCGCTCTAACTGCTCATTAACCAGGGATTCAAACACTTCAGCTGGAGCAGACAATCGGGCGGATAACAGGGCGATAATTATCCAATAGGGTGGAATCTGCACCTTTCGATAATGGACGAACTGCTGACTTCCAGGAGCTGGGAATCAAACCACTACTTAGATTCAGATAGAGAAAAATAGAGGCCGTGTTTTTTTCGCCATCAGATCCACAGATATTTTTAAAAGATAATTGATTTTTTTTTTTTTTTTTTTTTAAAAAGCTCTATTTGATCAGGGCCAGAAGACTTTTTACTATCAAGGCTTGACAGAGCTTTACGAAGCTGTGATGCGGAAATGGGAAGAAAATTAAAATGATTTCTTTTACAACTGGAAGGGATGGCCATATTATCTTTAGCGTCTACAGCAAGACCTGAAGAAGTAATTCCACTTACATCAATAAAATGCTTATTAAAAGCATCTGCAATATTTTGTTTACCCTTCATTTCTTCATCGTTTACCTTTAATAAATCAGGAGCAGCTGGAGGTGGCATTGACCTAACTGATGATTTAACCAGCTTCCAAAATTTACTAGGATCAGGAAGATTTTTATTTATTAAGTCAAGATAATATTCACTTTGTTTTTGGGTTTTTTGTTTTTTTTTGTATTTCTGATCATTTTAGTACATTTATGTCTTAACGCCCTTTACTGTTCCCAATCACTAGCATCATATTACCTCTTTTAGCCTTGGCCCATGCATTATTTCTTTCTCTGATGGAAGAACAGACAGATTTATTAAACCATGGACTCTAAATCTTCCTAGAGGTACGTGCTTATTAAATCAAGGCTAAAAAATGTAGTTTTAAAAATAATTCCACGCCAGATCAACATCTGTCATTTCACCTGACATGGAACACTTCGCTATTATTATACAGGTCAGGTAAAAAGGCTTGCTCAATAAAATGTTGATAAATTCCGTCTAAATATACATTTAGGCTTACATTTAGGAAGTTTTACATTTCTAACGTAAGCGACAAGTGCAATGATCACGAACATCGTTACTGAATATTCCAACTGAAGAATACTTCTGTGGAGAATTTGTTAGTATAACATCGAGCAATGTAGACTTGTCCACATGTTTTAAGTTCAGCTGAGACAAATTTAATGCGTTGCAGATATCCTTAAGTAAATCTGAGGATTTCGAAAGCTGGTGCCGGTTTAAGTCTCCCAGCAAAACAAAGTCATAGTCTGAAAACACTTTCAGGCAGTCCAGCACAGGGTGAAAGCTTCGTGAGATGCCGACGGCGGACGATAGCATCCTATTACTGTAAAACCAACAAGGTTGGAAGATCTAACTGAATTACAGACAGTTCAAAACACTGGTTCACTGATCGACTCAATAACAGTACAGTTCAACGCCGTTCTGACATAAAACGCAGCTCCCCCTCCCTTATTAGTGCGATCTGTCCTATACACATTGTATCCATCAACGTGAATCGTATTGTCCGTAACTGACGATTTTAGCCACGTTTCTGACGGAACCATAATGTCACAGGATGTTAATTAAACTGTGTACACTCGGACGAATAAGACGTAATCCACCGCTGTATTTAAGGTCATCTGGAGTTTCGAGTTGTGCCAGTTCAGGGTCTGGGTTAGCGTGAATGTTACCTGAGAGAAGCATCAGAAGAATCAATAAAACTTTCTAAACTGGAGCAGTTCTCTGTCTTTGTCTGCATGCAGCCGATGAAACAAACTGCCCCGCGTCATCCAGCGCTGCACGTGCTGCCGCCGCCGGTCGTCACACTGACACAATCCCGCAGGACGCAGCGCTATTATCCAGTGGTTACATCCAAATGGAGCCACATCCGGATGGAAAGAAGCCACAGTACAAGGTGAAGTGATCCACATCAAAGCACCCAATCTGTCGCTATCCTCCATTTTATCTACCACCGGTGATGACAATGCGATGCTACCCAATAGGTAGAACAGCCGACTGACCACATTGTTATAAGTCTGTTTTTGTTAATATTGTATTTTTAAAATCAGATCGTTACTGTACATTACTTTACATTCCGTTATATGACATTACTTTATATGACTTTACATTGCGTTACTTTACATTACTTGATATGACATTACTTTACATGACACTACTTTACAGTACTTTACTTGATGCTACTTTACATGACACTACTTTATATGAGCTACTTTACATGACGTTACATGACACTACTTTACATGACGCTACTTTACATGATGTTACTTTACATGACACTACTTTACATGACGCTACTTTACTTTACATGATGCTACTTTACATGACGTTACATGACACTACTTTACTTTACATGATGTTACTTTACATGACACTACTTTACATGACACTACTTTACATGATGCTACTTTATATGAGCTACTTTACATGACACTACTTTACATTGCGTTACTTTACATGATGCTACTTTATATGAGCTACTTTACATGACGTTACTTTACTTTACATGACACTACTTTACATGATGTTACTTTACTTTACATGATGCTACTTTATATGAGCTACTTTACATGACGTTGCATGACACTACTTTACTTGACGCTACTTTACTTTACATGACACTACATGACGCTACTTTACTTTACATGATGCTACTTTATATGAGCTACTTTACATGATACTACTTTACATGATGTTACTTTACATGACACTACTTTACATGATGCTACTTTATATGAGCTACTTTACATGACGTTACATGACACTACTTTACATGACACTACTTTACATGATGTTACTTTACATGATGTTACTTTACTTTACATGATGCTACTTTATATGAGCTACTTTACATGACGTTACATGACACTACTTTACATGACACTACTTGACGCTACTTTACTTTACATGACACTACTTTACTTGATGCTACTTTACATGATGCTACTTTACATGACGCTACTTTACATGACGTTACATGACACTACTTTACTTTACATGACACTACTTTACTTGACGCTACTTTACATGATGCTACTTTACATGACACTACTTTACATGATGCTACTTTATATGAGCTACTTTACATGACGTTACATGACACTACTTTACTTGATGCTACTTTACATGACACTACTTTACATGATGCTACTTTATATGAGCTACTTTACATGACGTTACATGACACTACTTTACTTTACATGACACTACTTTACATGATGTTACTTTACATGACGCTACTTTACTTTACATGACACTACTTTACTTGACGCTACTTTACTTTACATGACACTACTTTACTTTACATGACACTACTTTACTTTACATGACACTACTTTACATGACGCTACTTTACTTTACATGATGCTACTTTATATGAGCTACTTTACATGACACTACTTTACATGATGTTACTTTACATGACACTACTTTATATGAGCTACTTTACATGACGTTACATGACACTACTTTACTTTACATGACACTACATGATGTTACTTTACATGATGCTACTTTATATGAGCTACTTTACATGACGTTACATGATGCTACTTTACATGATGCTACTTTACATGACGCTACTTTACATGACGTTACATGACACTACTTTACATGACACTACTTGACACTACTTTACTTTACATGACACTACTTTACATGACACTACTTTACTTGACGCTACTTTACATGATGCTACTTTACATGACGCTACTTTACATGACGTTACATGACACTACTTTACTTTACATGACACTACTTTACTTGACGCTACTTTACATGATGCTACTTTACATGACACTACTTTACATGATGCTACTTTATATGATGCTACTTTACATGACGTTACATGACACTACTTTACTTTACATGACACTACTTTACTTGACGCTACTTTACATGATGCTACTTTACATGACGTTACATGACACTACTTTACTTTACATGATGTTACTTTACATGACACTACTTTACATGACACTACTTTACATGACACTACTTTACATGATGCTACTTTATATGAGCTACTTTACATGGCGTTACTTTACATGATGCTACTTTATATGAGCTACTTTACATGACGTTACTTTACTTTACATGACACTACTTTACATGATGTTACTTTACTTTACATGATGCTACTTTATATGAGCTACTTTACATGACGTTGCATGACACTACTTTACTTGACGCTACTTTACTTTACATGACACTACTTTACTTGACGCTACTTTACTTTACATGACACTACATGACGCTACTTTACTTTACATGATGCTACTTTATATGAGCTACTTTACATGATACTACTTTACATGATGTTACTTTACATGACACTACTTTACATGATGCTACTTTATATGAGCTACTTTACATGACGTTACATGACACTACTTTACATGACACTACTTTACATGATGTTACTTTACATGATGTTACTTTACTTTACATGATGCTACTTTATATGAGCTACTTTACATGACGTTACATGACACTACTTTACATGACACTACTTGACGCTACTTTACTTTACATGACACTACTTTACTTGATGCTACTTTACATGACGCTACTTTACATGACGCTACTTTACATGACGTTACATGACACTACTTTACTTTACATGACACTACTTTACTTGACGCTACTTTACATGATGCTACTTTACATGACACTACTTTACATGATGCTACTTTATATGAGCTACTTTACATGACGTTACATGACACTACTTTACATGACACTACTTTACATGATGCTACTTTATATGAGCTACTTTACATGACGTTACATGACACTACTTTACTTTACATGACACTACTTTACATGATGTTACTTTACATGACGCTACTTTACTTTACATGACACTACTTTACTTGACGCTACTTTACTTTACATGACACTACTTTACATGACACTACTTTACTTTACATGACACTACTTTACTTTACATGACGCTACTTTACTTTACATGATGCTACTTTATATGAGCTACTTTACATGACACTACTTTATATGAGCTACTTTACATGACGTTACATGACACTACTTTACTTTACATGACACTACTTTACATGATGTTACTTTACATGATGCTACTTTATATGAGCTACTTTACATGACGTTACATGATGCTACTTTACATGATGCTACTTTACATGACGCTACTTTACATGACGTTACATGACACTACTTTACATGACACTACTTGACACTACTTTACTTTACATGACACTACTTTACTTGATGCTACTTTACATGACGCTACTTTACATGACGCTACTTTACATGACGTTACATGACACTACTTTACTTTACATGACACTACTTTACTTGACGCTACTTTACATGATGCTACTTTACATGACACTACTTTACATGATGCTACTTTATATGAGCTACTTTACATGACGTTACATGACACTACTTTACATGACACTACTTTACGCTACTTTACATGACACTACTTTACATGATGCTACTTTATATGAGCTACTTTACATGACGTTACATGACACTACTTTACTTTACATGACACTACTTTACATGATGTTACTTTACATGACGCTACTTTACTTTACATGACACTACTTTACTTGACGCTACTTTACTTTACATGACACTACTTTACATGACACTACTTTACTTTACATGACACTACTTTACTTTACATGACACTACTTTACATGACGCTACTTTACTTTACATGATGCTACTTTATATGAGCTACTTTACATGACACTACTTTATATGAGCTACTTTACATGACGTTACATGACACTACTTTACTTTACATGACACTACTTTACATGATGTTACTTTACATGATGCTACTTTATATGAGCTACTTTACATGACGTTACATGATGCTACTTTACATGATGCTACTTTACATGACACTACTTTACATGACACTACTTTACTTGATGCTACTTTACATGATGCTACTTTACATGACGCTACTTTACATGACGTTACATGACACTACTTTACTTTACATGACACTACTTTACTTGACGCTACTTTACATGATGCTACTTTACATGACACTACTTTACATGATGCTACTTTATATGATGCTACTTTACATGACGTTACATGACACTACTTTACTTTACATGACACTACTTTACTTGACGCTACTTTACATGATGCTACTTTACATGACACTACTTTACATGACACTACTTTACATGATGCTACTTTATATGAGCTACTTTACATGGCGTTACATGACACTACTTTACTTTACATGACACTACTTTACATGATGTTACTTTACATGACGCTACTTTACTTTACATTACAAGACGTTACCTTACTTTACATTGTTACTTTACGTCACATTACATTACTTTACAATTACGTTTCTTAACTTTAGATCACTTTACTTCGCCTTATATGACGTTTATTTCCGAGTCCTCTAATCTGATTGGACAAGCGGGGTTAAAAAAAAATGCTGATATTTAGTGTCTCAACACTGGGGCATTTCACTGTGCGTATCACGCCACCAGTCTGGGTTACACTGAACCTGCTACTATACTTACTAAAACGGTTACTGCACTTTACTTCACTTTATATTACTTTAAGTTTCTGTATTCACTTCACATGACTTTACTCCATGTTACTTCACATCACTTTACGCCACTTTATGTAACTTTACAGGGAACAGGCGATAAAAGCCTGAGGCAGATGAGGACCTGTTGTGTTATACATACACGCTGCAGTAATTTGAGTAGTTTGATGACGGAGTTTGTTTTGGGCACAGCGTCTCAAAGGATCTGGGAAGAGGACCTCATGGAGAAAAGTCGGAATAGCTCTGATGTAAGTGATGAAATAAAGATTATTAATGATGCGATAAAATATCCGAGCAGTTTTATTACATCACCACCGAGAGCGAGTGGCCACTGGTGGAACTGGCCTGTCTTTATTTTATTGCGGGTTGCCATGGTGACAGTGTTAGCGCCAGGCTAACACTGTAACCATCAGACATCTTCCTTCATGTTACTAATGAGATAATTATTCTGAGAGGAAATCTTCAATGCTTTATTAAAATCAAAAATAGAATACTTTTTATATATATATATATACACACACACATATATATATATATATATATATATAATTCTAAAGACACTCTCTCCATCTCCACGCTCTGTAGGCTGTGATTTATTAGAAGATCAACTCATTAACAAGTCTAACAGGTACGAGCCAGCTGCTGATCCTCAGATCAAAGCACAGACACACACACACACACACACACACACACACACACACACACACACACAGAAACAGAATAGTGACCCCAGTCAAAGCAATCAGTCACCTCAGTTCCACTTAGTCTGGTTTCCAAGGCAACTTCAAAGACCAAGGTGTGTGTGTGTGTGTGTGTGTGTGTGTGTGTGTGTGTGTGTGTGTGTGTGTGTGTGTGGACAGCGTGTGTATGGTGTGTGTATGGTGTGTGTAGTTGAAGTGAGCCTGGTGAGATCTCTGACTCTAATAGCTTTAATAAGAATTATTCAGTCTGAGATTACAAAACACACTCACAGGTACAGGAGGACAGACGTGTGTGTGTGTGTGTGTGTGTGTGTGTGTGTGTGTGTGTGTGTACCTTTAGTAGTGAGTGTCCTAGACGACAGTTCCAGTGTGTTTAAAGTCTCAGAACCGATGTTCTCAAGTGTGATGGTGAGCTGCTGAGTTTCTCCATTAAACAGCTGCAGACACACACTGCTGGACAGATCCTCAGCACCGACACAAACAGACCTACACACACACACACACACACACACACACACACACACACACAGCAGATGGTTAAAATTAATCGCAGTTGTTATTGCAGTTGTTATATCACTCGCGTGTGTGTGTGTGTGTGTGTGTGTGTGTGTGTGTGTGTGTGTGTGTGCGGTTCGCATACTGTATAACGTAAAACAAATGCAACCTGATTATGACTGTTGGCAGACTAAAGTTCCAGGTTAATTAAGATCATTTTACACTTACTAATGATTTTAATTTGTAAAAACTTTTAGAGGTAAAATCATGTTTTTTAAAAAGAAAAGAATTAGAAGGGAAAAAAAAAAAAAAAGGATTTTGAGCTTGAGTAATGATATTCACAAACGTAGTGAGTCAATTATTATAAATTATATAAGTCAAAAATAAATGACATTTTATATATATATATATATATAAAGAAGTCTTTAAAATGTGCAATAAAGTAATAAATGAATATATTAAAAAATAAACAGTAAAGAATACACGAATAAATCTTCGAAATTTTTATGTTAAATGAAAAGATTTACATAAATAAACATGACAAAAATACAGGGAAAAAAACACATGTACAGAGTTTAATTAGAAAGATGCATTAATAAATATCAGAAATGTACAAAAATAAATAAACTCCCGAGTCCACAGATATGTGAAAGAATGTTGAATGATTTTTTTTTTCTTTCTGTTTTTAGCTGAATGAGGAATCGTGAGGAAAAACACACACACACACACACACACACACACACACACACACACGCACACACGGCTCCGTCATTCCCTGACGTCCCTTTAACTCAGACGTGAAGCGTTAATAAAGAATTAATGCCACTCAAATGAATATTAATCTAATCTAACATTAATATTCCATAAACCCTGAAATGAATTGGTACTGAGCGTCGGACCCCAGTTCCCTCCCCTTAAGTCACCGCAGCCAATCAGAACACAGGACTCTCGTTTTTAGGACAACATGCAGAAGCTCATCATCGGCATCAGACTGAACACCTTCCTGTCCTGTGTGTTACAAGTTTCAGGAGGAGATGTAGGGCTTTAATTATTCACCCTCGTAAAAATGCAGAGAGTGTGGAGCTGTGGAGTGTGTGTCCTCTCTCTCACTCACACACACACACACACACACACACACACACACACACACACACACTCACACACACACGCACTGTAAGTAAAGGAAGAAATCCATTAAAGTGTCTCTCTGTGTACATGAAGAGGTTTGCAGTAGTGAGGATGAGGACACTCTTTCTGGAGTTTCATTTTAGTCAGAAATCGTCCTACAGCAGAAATGAAAGATCTCATTGTTGTAATTTATTAGTCATCAGATTCAAGAAAACACACAAAATAACAAACAGCTGCTTCTTGTATTCTACACGGAGGAGAGGAGAGTGAAGACGTGGTGGAGAAGTGATGCGGCAAAAAAAATAATGTGACAGGATAAAAAGAAGATAAGATCAAATAAAGTAAGAAGAGAAGAGGAGGTGAGACAGGAGGAGAGACTCGAACAAGGTGAGACAGGAGGAGAGGAGGTGAGACAGGAGGAGAGGAGGTGAGACAAGAACAAGGTGAGACGGGAGGAGAAGAGGAGAGATGAGAACAATGTGAGACAAGAGAAGAGGAGGAGAGACTGGAACAAGGTGAGACAGGAGGAGAGGAGGTGAGACGAGAACAATGTGATTCAGGAGGAGAGGAGGTGAGACGAGAACAAGGTGAGACAGGAGGAGAGGAGGTGAGACGAGAACAAGGTGAGACAGGAGGAGAGGAGGAGAGATGAGAACAAGGTGAGACAGGAGGAGAGACTAGAACAAGGTGAGACAGGAGGAGAAGAGGAGAGATGAGAACAATGTGAGACAGGAGAAGAGGAGGAGAGACTGGAACAAGGTGAGACAGGAGGAGAGGAGGTGAGACTGGAACAAGGTGAGACAGGAGGAGAGGAGGTGAGACTGGAACAAGGTGAGACAGGAGGAGAGGAGGTGAGACAGGAGGAGAGGAGGTGAGACAAGAACAAGGTGAGACGGGAGGAGAAGAGGAGAGATGAGAACAATGTGAGACAAGAGAAGAGGAGGAGAGACTGGAACAAGGTGAGACAGGAGGAGAGGAGGTGAGACGAGAACAATGTGATTCAGGAGGAGAGGAGGTGAGACGAGAACAAGGTGAGACAGGAGGAGAGGAGGTGAGACGAGAACAAGGTGAGACAGGAGGAGAGGAGGAGAGATGAGAACAAGGTGAGACAGGAGGAGAGACTAGAACAAGGTGAGACAGGAGGAGAAGAGGAGAGATGAGAACAATGTGAGACAGGAGAAGAGGAGGAGAGACTGGAACAAGGTGAGACAGGAGGTGAGGCTAGAACAAGGTGAGACAGGAGAAGAGGAGGAGAGGCTAGAACAAGGTGAGACAGGAGGAGAGACTAGAACAAGGTGAGACAGGAGAAGAGGAGGAGAGGCTAGAACAAGGTGAGACAGGAGGAGAGACTAGAACAAGGTGAGACAGGAGAAGAGGAGGAGAGGCTAGAACAAGGTGAGACAGGAGGAGAGACTAGAACAAGGTGAGACAGGAGAAGAGGAGGAGAGGCTAGAACAAGGTGAGACAGGAGGAGAGACTAGAACAAGGTGAGACAGGAGGAGAGGGGGTGAGACTAGAACAAGGTGAGACAGGAGGAGAGGAGGTGAGACGAGAACAAGGTGAGACAGGAGAAGAGGAGGAGAGATGAGAACAAGGTGAGACAGGAGGACAGACTAGAACAAGGTGAGACAGGAGGAGAGACTAGAACAAAGTGAGACAGGAGGAGAGACTAGAACAAGGTGAGACAGGAGGAGAGGAGGTGAGACTAGAACAAGGTGAGACAAGAGAAGAGGAAGTGAGACAGGAGGCGAGGAGGTGAGACTAGAACAAGGTGAGACATGAGGAGAGGAGGTGAGACTAGAACAAGGTGAGACAGGAGGAGAGACTAGAACAAAGTGAGACAGGAGGAGAGACTAGAATAAGGTGAGACAAGAGAAGAGGAAGTGAAACAGGAGTAGAGGAGGTGAGACAAGAGGAGAGGAAGTGAGACAGGAGTAGAGGAGGTGAGACAAGAGGAGAGGAGGCGAGACAGGAGGAGAGGAGGCGAGACAGGAGGAGAGGAGGCGAGACGTACCGTGGTAGGGAGGTGGTGAGTTGGAGGCGAGGCAGTGACGGCACCACCTCCACCACACAACCGCTGGACTTCACACCAATCAAAGTATCCAGCAGGCAGTCACTGCTCACACCAAACACTGACGTGTGGTAACCTGCACAACACACACACACACACACACACACACACACACACACACACACACACACAGAAAACTCCAGGAATAGGAAATCAAAAAACTGCTAATGTGCAGCTCCACACACTAGAGCAGAGTATTTTCCAGCAAGTGTACAGGATGTTAAGGACAGGGCTGGTCCTGAACAAGTGATGGAGCTCACACAGTCAGCTGAAGCTGGGGGTGTGTGTGTGTGTCTGTGTGTGTGTGTGTATGCGTGTGTCTGTGCGTGAATGTTTGTGTGTGTGAGTGTGAGTGTGTGTGAGAGTGTGTGAGAGTGTGTGAGAGTGTGTGAGAGTGTGTGTCGTTTGACTCACCACTGACGGTGATGGTGCCGGCGGTGCGCGGGACTCCCACCAGAGTGACGGGGTAGAGCCCGGACTCGGCGGGGAGAGAGAGAGCGGCGGGCAGAGACTCGAAGTCCACGCCGGATGTCAGCAGACCCTGAAACACACCGAGAAACGCAAACAAACATCACAAACTTATTATTATTATTATTATTATTATTATTATTATGATATAAATCATTCCCACACGGTTTTAACCGTACAGCGATACACACACTACCTGCAGCAGAACAGCTCTGACCTGCTAACACACTACTGATGTGATGCTTGTGTCAGGTCGTGTGTGGGCGTGGCCTGTCTCTATACTGTATATAGCTTCAAAAGCTACCTAGCCACACACACACACACACACACACACACACACACACACACACACACACACACACACACACACACACGAATAATCTAAAATAAGAAAACAGACAAATGGAAAGAAAGAAAGAGTAAATAAAAGAAGAAAGAAAGAGAGGAAAAGAAAAAGACAGATTATATAATGGAGAAATGCGTATTTGAGAGATTTGTATGATGTATGAGAAATAATGGGGAGAAAACAAGAGAAGACTTTTTTTTTTCTCCTCCTCCCTCTTTTTCTTCTTCTTCCTCCTCTTTGCTCAGATAATCCATCATTGCAATCACTCCATGATCAGTGCGAGATGAAATCACTCGCAACACGCACACTCCATTTCCCCAGAAAAATTGCTGGTGTTCTCAGCACGGAAGCCGTCGTTCATGGACTGAAGAGAACGGGTGAAGTGGAGGAGGAGAGGAGGGAGAGTGGATGGACCAAGAGCAGATAGAGGGATAGAGGATGGAGGGAGAGAGGAAGGAGGGGTAGAGGATGGAGGGAGAGAGGATGGAGGGAGAGAGGAAGGAGGGAGAGAGGAAGGAGGGGTAGTTGATGGAAGGATAGAGCATGGAGGGAGAGAGGAAGGAGAGGTAGATGATGGAGGGATAGAGGACGGAGGGAGCGCAGATGGAGGGATAGAGGATGGAGGGGTAGTTGATGGAGGGGTAGTTGATGGAGGGAGAGAGGAAGGAGGGGTAGTTGATGGAGGGATAGCGAATGGAAGGAGAGTGGAGGGAGGGATAGCAGATCGAGGGAGAGTGGACTAATAGAAAGAGGATGGAAGGAGAGTAGATGGAGGGATAGAGGAAGGAGGGGTAGTTGATGGAGGGATAGCGAATGGAAGGAGAGTGGAGGGAGGGATAGCAGATCGAGGGAGAGTGGACTGATAGAAAGAGGATGGAAGGAGAGTAGATGGAGGGATAGAGGAAGGAGGGGTAGTTGATGGAGGGATAGAGGATGGAGGGAGAGAGGAAGGAGAGGTAGTTGATGGAGGGAGAGAGGAAGGAGGGGGAGTGGAGGGAGGGATAGCAGATAGAGGGAGAGTGGACTGATGGATAGAGGATGGAGGGAGAGCAGACGGAGGGATAGTTGATGGAGGGATAGAGGATGGAGGGAGAGTGGACTGATGGATAGAGGATGGAGGGAGAGTGGACTGATGGATAGAGGATGGAGGGATACAGTTGCAATCAAAATTATTCACCCCCAGTGCAAATCAGGTTTATTGTCGAAATGTACAGACTTTCAGCGGTTTGCGATGAACACATCAGACAAAAGCGATTGAAATAGTTCAACACAGCGAATGGTTCAAGCGGTTTCCCCGAATTCAACTGAGAATGCGACTTATAATGATTTCTCCAGTCTCAAAATTATTCACCCCCTTCATGGCGATCGTCTCTAGTACTCAGTAGAGCTCCTTTTGCTGTTCTGACCTGCTGTAAACGAGATGCAGAGCTTCTGCAGCGTTCCTGAGGAATCTTCTCCCGTTCCTCATGAGCACCGGCCTCCAGGTCAGTAATATTCTTGGGTTTGTGCTGCAGCCGCCTTCTTCACATCCCACCAGAGAGTCTCTATGGGGTTCAAGTCAGGTGACTGTGATGGTCCTATAGGATGGAACTTCTTCTGCAACCCAGCCTTGGTGGAATTTGAGGTACGCTTGGGATCGTCGTCCTGTCGGAAGGTCCGATGACGTCCAAGCTTCAGCTTCCTCACAGACGGCGTGACGTTTTCTCCTAGGATTTCCTGATACCTCAATGAATCCATCTCATCTTCCACACGCTGCAGGTTTCCAGTGCCAGAGGATGCAGAGCAGCCGCAGAGCAGCCGCAGAGCATCACCGAGCCTCCACCATGCTCGACTGTGGACAGAGTGTTCCTTCTTCATTCTTCTTCCTCCAGACAGACCGCTGATCCATCGTGCTGAAAAGTTCCAGTTTTGTTTCATCACGCCACAGAACAGAATCCCAAACCTTCTGTGGATTATTTATATGATTTTGAGCGACCTTTCTTGTGCTTTCGGGTCAGTAGCGGTGAACGTCTCGGAGTTCTGTCATGGAAACCTTCTGCGTTTAGTACGCACCTTACTGTGCTCACTGACACCTCAGTGCTGTTACACCAGGTCTCGCTGCAGGTCTTTTACAGTCACTCGAGGGTTTTTCACAACCTGCCTTCTCACAAATCTGCTTGCAGCCGTTGATCGCTTCCTTTTTCTGCCCCGTCCAGGTATTTCATACATTCTCTACCCCTAGCCAGTTCAGGTATTTCATACATTCTCTACCCCTAGCCCATTCAGGTATTTCATACATTTTCTACCCCTAGCCCGTCCGGGTATTTCATACATTTTCTACCCCTAGCCCGTCCAGGTATTTCATACATTCTCTACCCCTAGCCCGTTCAGGTATTTCATACATTCTCTACCCCTAGCCCGTTCAGGTATTTCATACATTTTCTACCCCTAGCCCGTTAGGGTATTTCATACATTTTCTACCCCTAGCCCGTCCAGGTATTTCATACATTCTCTACCCCTAGCCCGTCCTGGTATTTCATGTGTTCCAATGAAGCCCTTGATTAGTTTAGCATCAGGTGTGCTTGAGACAACACCTGTTCTGCATATCTGTGTGTTGTGAGGGATTCTATTCAGGGGGGTGAATAATTTAGAGACTGGAGAAATCATTATAAGTTGCATTTTCAGTTGAATTTGGGGAAACCGCTCAAAGCATTCGTCGTTTCGAACTATTTCAACTGTTTTTGTTTGGTGTGTTCATTGCAACCAGCTGTCTGTACATTTTGACAATAAACCTGATCTGCAATGGGGGGTGAATACTTTAGATTGCAACTGTATTTACCATTTCGTGTATGAACACAGCCGTCTCAGTAGGCTTGTTATGATAATGGCGTTATGGACTCATGGTCCGATACGTGGACGTGACCAGGGTGGTTGTTGCGGACGTTGTGTTTAATGCGTGTGTATGTACATGAGGATGAACGTCACCGTGCGGTGTCCGGTGAGCAGACGGACGCGTGAAATAACACGAAAAAACCCAAACACTAAACATTACTGATCCCTGACACTGACACACACACACGAGGGTTTAATACACAGACCCATCCAAAATACACTGAACAACAGCTGCAACACCATACACCACGCTCTGCCTGTCCCACACCGTGTGTGTGTGTGTGTGTGTGTGTGTGTGTGTGTGTGTGTGTGTATTATTAGCACACTCTGCCTGTCCCACACCTGTGTGTGTGTGTGTGTGTGTGTATTATCAGCACACTCTGCCTGTCCCACACCTGTGTGTGTGTGTGTGTGTGTGTGTGTGTGTGTGTGTGTATTATCAGCACGCTCTGCCTGTCCCACACCTGTGTGTGTGTGTGTGTGTGTGTGTGTGTATGTGTGTGTGTGTATTATCAGCACGCTCTGCCTGTCCCACACCTGTGTGTGTGTGTGTGTGTATTATCAACGCGCTCTGCCCGTCCCACACCTGTGTGTGTGTGTGTGTGTGTGTATTATCAGCGCGCTCTGCCTGTCCCACACCTGTGTGTGTGTGTGTGTGTGTGTGTGTGTGTGTGTGTGTGTGTGTGTATTATCAACGCGCTCTGCCTGTCCCACACCTGTGTGTGTGTGTGTGTGTGTGTGTGTGTGTGTGTGTATTATCAACGCGCTCTGCCTGTCCCACACCTGTGTGTGTGTGTGTGTATATTATCAGCACGCTCTGCCTGTCCCACACCTGTGTGTGTGTGTGTGTGTGTGTGTGTATTATCAGCACGCTCTGCCTGTCCCACACCTGTGTGTGTGTGTGTGTGTGTGTGTGTGTGTGTATTATCAACGCGCTCTGCCTGTCCCACACCTGTGTGTGTGTGTGTGTGTGTGTGTGTGTGTGTGTGTGTGTGTGTATTATCAGCACGCTCTGCCTGTCCCACACCTGTGTGTGTGTGTGTGTGTGTGTGTGTGTGTGTATTATCAGCACGCTCTGCCTGTCCCACACCTGTGTGTGTGTGTGTGTGTGTGTGTGTGTGTGTATTATCAGCACGCTCTGCCTGTCCCACACCTGTGTGTGTGTGTGTGTGTGTGTGTGTGTGTGTGTGTGTGTGTGTGTGTGTGTGTGTGTGTATTATCAGCACGCTCTGCCTGTCCCACACCTGTGTGTGTGTGTGTGTGTGTGTGTGTGTGTGTGTGTGTGTGTGTGTGTATTATCAGCACGCTCTGCCTGTCCCACACCTGTGTGTGTGTGTGTGTGTGTGTGTGTGTGTGTGTGTGTGTGTGTGTGTGTATATTATCAACGCGCTCTGCCTGTCCCACACCTGTGTGTTCTCCGTGCAGATTAAACTACATCACTGCAGGAGAAAGCTCATCTGCTTCCTGCTATGAAAAGGTTAATTAGCTCAGACTTCCACGCTCTGCATCTCTCAGATGAGCTGTCCATACATGGACTTACACTTGCGGCTGCTCTACGCGCACACACACACACACACACACACACACACACACACACACACACAGCTGGGACACTTCCTCTGTTCCTCCTTCCCGTTTCCCTTCCTCCTGTTCCTCAGAAATAAATCACAGCTTCTCAATTCTCCAAAACTGAAACACAGCCAACAAAATGAATCGAGGAGAGTGGAGCGCATCACTGCGCTGGCACCGAGACGGAGAGACAGAGAGACACACACACCTGCTCGTGGCACGCAGACCGGACCGGTCATGATAAAAACACTGCAGAGTGGATGGATGGACTTCCTTCCACACGATGAAGGAAGACAGTAAAGAAGGAAGGATGGACGCATGAGGGAAAGTTAACAGGCCATGGGCAGCACCTGTGACCTGTGTGTGTGTGTGTGTGTGTGTGTGTGTGTGTGTGTGTGTGTGTGCGCGTTGCTTTATGCTACACATTACCATGTTCTCCACACGCAGTTCGAAAGGCATGGGGTTGTACACCATCAGCTGCACCTCACACACATCCCCCTGCACCCACTGGAAATCTGAAACACACACACACAGAGAGAGAGAGAGAGAGAGAGAGAGAGAGAGAGAGAGAGAGAGAGAGAGAGAGAGAGAGAGAGAGAGAGAGTCACACACTGAATAGCGTGGAACATGTTGAAATATTTAATCAAACCTCAAGCCGTTCCTTTAAGCTCACTAACACTAAGTGACGTGATGTAAATGTAAACAGTTCAGCAGTTTGGAACACGACCCAAAATAAACAGGCGTCCCAACATTATTTGTTTTGTTTTTTTGTTTTTTTTGCCCTCTGCCTCGCGCACCTCCAGCCATCTGTGTGCGTGAAGCGCTCTGATCTCAACCGGGATTTCACAGAACGGGACCAGATCCAGTTAAGAGTGTGTAAGCAGCACTGCGGGGAGGGGGGGGGGGGGGGGGGGGGTCATCACACACAGACAGCACGCTTGGCATTATGGGAAATATGCTCATGGATTACAGGAATCTCTCTCTCTACACTACTCTATAAACATGAACATTTTAAATAAGAAAAAAGGAAAGAATGCAAGAAAGAAAGAAAAAGAACATTTAAATAATCCAGTAATAAATAATAAAATAACGGCGTACGACATCACAGCGACGGCGCATGACCTCAGGGTGCTGTCTGTATTGTACACATTTCTACAGGAACGGAATTTACGCCACTGCTGAGCTTTAACGCAACATCATAAACCCAACTCCCTCTCTCCCTCGTTCTCTTCCTCCATCGAATCGGCAGAAACGAGCTACACGCTTTCGCCCTGTCTAACACCGGAGACGCCATGACGCCCTGCACTACGCCTAGCACGCATGGAGGAGAGAGACAGACGTGTTCGAAGGTGAGCTCTGGGCGTCTTCGGGCCCTTCGCACCGTTTCACACTCGTGCTTCTATTTTAATAACTTTTCAGCAACAACAGTCTAAATGTGGAGAGTGTGTGTGAATGAACCACAAACTCCACAGAGATTTCTACACGCCAGCATGAGCTCCATCAACGAGAGGAGCTCAATTTATTACAAGTACGCACACGTGATCGCACGAAACATTGAAGGCGACGTGAGAGACAACATTAGATCACCACGAGGCGTCGCACATAAACAATACTTCTCGAGCTTGAGCTCAAACACTTCAGAGAACAACACCCAAGATGGAGCATCAGCATCAAAGGAAAAGTCTTGCATTAGAATAAATAAAATAACACGTACTGTTATATGACTCTTAGCATATAGATTACATTCTGGAGTAAAACAAGTCTGGGATCTTTACGGACAAATGATACAATTATTAAACAGCTCTTTTAGCCTTCAGTTTCACCTGTGAAGACGGCATTTGTTGTTAAAAAGGATAAACCAACATGACGATCAGAGAGCTGTCTATGGGAGAAAAGCGAGCCGTTTGAAGCTGGGAAAAAAAAAAGGGGACAGTAAATCAGAGGCACTGCACAAATATTGGGTGGACCCAGTACAACAATTTGGAACGTTCTGAAAACGAAATAAACCGCTGGTGTGCCGAGCGACAGACACCGAACGGGTCGGCCAAGGAAAACAACAACAGCTGATGGCGAAAAATTCCAAGAGCTGTGAAGAAAAACCCAAAAACAACAGTCAGTGACACCGCCATGGAAAGAAAGAAAATAAAAAATGTAAACAGAAGAAGGAGAATTGGAAGAAATTTAAAGAAGAATGAAAGAAAGGAAGACAAAATGCATGATACTGAAGATACCAGTAAAGTTTAATGGACGGACGGATGGACGGAAGAAAGAAAGAAAAAAGCTAACTGTAAAATCACATGGATCACTGGGGCTTTAACAGTATTTCT
>NC_030429.2:25600085-25625085 GCF_001660625.3 Ictalurus punctatus | reverse complement strand
GCAACCAAAATTCTAATCCGAGCCTCGAAGTTTATGGATAGATATTGTCTACAATAAGAATTTATCTATCGACCAATCTCTGTATGGATCCATTTTCTACCCGTCTACTAATATTATTGGCAAAATATGTCTTTACTGTTTAACCGTTTGATCTTTTGTTTAAGAAGATCACAAAAATACTCCGCTCTCATGGATATCAAACAACTGTAAACACAACACAGGTTCATCAAAAATATATCTTTGTTAAATATATGTGTGCAACAATTATCGGCACCCTTTTAGTCAGTACTTTGTGCTAGCGCGCTTTGCCGAGATAACAGCTCTGAGTCTTCTCCTATAACGCCTGATGAGGTTGGAGAATACATGGCGAGGGATCTGAGAGCGTTCCTCCATACAGAACCTCTCCAGATCCTTCACATTTCGAGGTCCACGCTGGTGGACTCTCCTCTTCAGTTCACCCCACAGGTGTTCTATGGGGTTCAGGTCAGGGGACTGGGATGGTCAGGGCAGGACCTTGAGTGTGAAGCAGTCAGGTCTTCATTTAATATCTGTTGATATTTGATGGAGTCCATGATGCCATGTATCCTAACAAAATGTCCAGGTCCTCTGGCAGAAAAACAGTCCCAGAACATTAAAGATCCTCCTCCATATTTAACCGTGGGCATGAGGTACTTTTCCATACGGCTACCTCTCCGTGTGCTCCAAAACCACCTCTGTGTTTATTACCAAAAATCTCTATTCTGGTTTCATCTGACCATAGACCCCGATCCCATTTGAAGTTCCAGTCGTGTCTGCACACTGAAGACGCTCGAGTTTGTTTTTGGATGAGAGTAGAGGCTATTTTCTTGAAACCCTTATAAACAGCTTGTGGTGATGTCGGTGACTTCAGATTGTAGTTTTGGAGACTTTCTGACCCCAAGACACGACTAACTTCTGCAGTTCTCCAGCTGTGATCCTTGGAGATGTTTTATCCACTCGAACCGTCCTCTTCACAGTGCGTTGAGACGATATAGACACACGTCCAATTACAGGTCGATTCATAACATTTCCAGTGGACTGGAACTTCTTAATCATTACCCTGATGGTGAAACGGGCGTTTTCAATGCTTGTGCTATTTTCTTATAGACACGCCCCATTGTGTGAAGCTCAACAACCTTTTGCTGCACATCACAGCTGTATTCCTCGCTCTTACCCATTGTGATGAATGACTAAGGGAATTTGGCCTGTGTGTTACCTCATATTTATACCCCTGTGAAACAGGAAGACATGGTTGAACAATTTCCTGTTCCAAGTCACCCAGGTGTAGATCAAAAGGTTAAACAATAAAGACAATTTTTCACAGCCTTCTTTGCTCATATTTACCAAGAGTTCCAATATTAGCCAATGATATTTTATTTATGATGAGTATTGCAGGGAAGACAGAAAAAAAGAGATGAAAAGACAGAAGGGAAAAAGACCTAAAATGAGGGGGAAAAAATAGAATGAGACAAAAAGAAAGAGGACGAGAAGGAAAAGGGGAAGCGAAGGGGTGCTTTAAAAAAAAATGAGGGAAGCATTAAAAGGGAACGAAAAAATAAGCCACTGATAAGCAGGAGAAAATACAGAGGGAAAAATGAGAAAGAAAAAGAGAGAGAGAGAGAGCGGGGGACCAGACGAGAGGCTAAGTGGAGCCCTGAATCCTGTGGAGAAACAGAATGACAGCAAGACTGCGAGGGACAGGGAGAGAACGACGGGAGAACGCTGAGAAGATGATGCGAAAAATAGCGGGGAAAAAAAGAAGAAAAGAAAGAGGGAGAAAGACCAGAACATAGAGAGAGTGAAAATGAAAAAGAAAGAGAAAGAAAGAAAGAGGGCGCGAGACGGGCAGGCAGAGAGGTTCCAGCTAAGTGCAGAGTTGCCTCCTGTGGAGAAACAGAGTGAAAGCCGGAAGGAGGGGAGACGAAGAGAGGAAAAATGAAAGAAAGAGAGAACAGTGCCAGTTCAGTCTCAATCCAGCTGAGAGCGGCTCAGCATGACAATTAGAGACGATGGCATTAAGATTCTAAAAGAAGACCCCGAGAGAACGTCCTTAAAGGAACTGAACAGTTTATTCCGCATTAAAGCCCCGACCGCTCAAAGAATCCGTCCGTGCTTATAGAAAACAAGCTAATGACGTCCCCTCACCCAGGGCAGGGTAGTGTAGGGTAGTGTAGGGTAGTGTAGGGTAAAGCAGCGTGCCCCACACACACCTCGCTTATTTACCAAAATAAATGACACTCCTCACACACCTGTCAATCATTCTGCATGGACAAAATGCTCAGTGTTCACTATTTAAAACCATGGATGGATGGATGGAATTTTGGACACACAGCAGTTAACATGGATGGGGGGGACGAATGGACGTTGATCAGTAGTTTGAACACACTGGGGCGTAGAAGGTTAGTATGGATGGATGGATGGATAGCACAGATTGGTCAGGAAAGCACAGATTGGTTATTAGAACGCTTGTATAGAAGGATGTCTAGATGTTTTTTGAGGGGTGAAGATTATTAAGTGAATAAAAAGAAGGCGTTTAAAAGATGTATGGATGGATGGAGGTTGATCAGTAGTTTGGAATACACACACTGGTTAACACAGATCGCTGGGGGGATGAATGTGAGCTGACCAGTAGTTCGGAGGAGAAGAAGAAGAAGCGGAAGAAGAGCTGGATGGATGAGCGACACACACACTGGTTATGAGGTGATTAGCATCCAGCCCTTACTCCTTCAGTAAATACACTCTGTCCAACTCTACAAGTCAAACACATACAGTGAAGGCTAACTGGTTCGGTAGTTGATCGGTTGGACGGATGGACAGATGGGAAGATGGACAGACGGACGAGTCTTGTGCTCTGATGATGTGTGCATTCCGGACTACTGCTCAGCATACCACAGTCAGCGAGGAGGCATGTCCCACTGAATTATTGGCTCGATGACCACGTCAAGCTCGGTTTAGTGACGTGTCCATCGGAGATGTCGTCCTCTTTTACCCTGCATTACCCTTCTTCATGTCCACCGTCAGATCATTAGTGCAGTGCTATTCACTCCTCACAGTTCTGCAACACTCACAGGACAGTCCAGAACAACCATCGCAGTGGCAGCAGTCTCTGACATGAGTAAAGGTTGCGACTTTTATTTATAAAAAAAACAAAAAAAACAAAGCAAAACCATCTTAGAAAAGCTGTAATAACTGAGATGGTACAGCAAGAAGGCCAACTGGCATCTCTGACATACACAGCGCCCTCCATTAATATTGGCACCCTTGGTCTGACTGGTTACGGTCATATTGGGGAAGAATAAAACACACTTTTAGTTAGGTCTTGAAAGAGGGCAAAATAGCTGATTTAATAAATGACCTACAGTGCGATCCATTAATATTGGCACCCTGGGTAAATCTGAGCGAAGAACGCACTGAAAAAATCGTCTTTATTGTTTAACCTTTTGATCTTTTGTTAAAAAATTCAATAAAATACTCTGCTCTCATGGATATCAAACAATTACAAAAACAACACAGGTTTATCCAAAAAAATATATATATTTGTTAAATATAGGTGTGCAACAATTATTGGCACCCTTTTAGTCAATACTTTGTGCTAGATCCCTTTGCCAAGATAACGTCTCCGAGTCTTCTCCTATAACGCCTGATGAGGTTGGAGGACACATGGCGAGGGATCTGAGAGCGTTCCTCCGTACAGAATCTCTCCAGATCTTTATATATTTAACAAAGATATATATATATTTTTCATAAACCTGCGTTGTGCTTGCAATTGTTTGATTTTGTTAAAAGAGAAAGAACAAAAGAATGAAAACAAAAGAGAATGAGAAGACAGTGAAAGAACAAGAGGAAGAATGAATGAAAGAAAGAGTGAAAGAGAAAGAACAAAAAAACAGAGAAAAAAATGAAAGAACAAATGAAGGTAAAAGAAAAATAAAAAATGAAAGAATAAAAGAACAAAGGAGCAAAAGAAAGAACAAACCAAAGAATGAAAGAACGAATGAGAGAACAAAAGATAAAGAACAAAACAGAGAACGGACAAACGGAAGAACAAAAGAAAGTACAAACCAAAGGATGGACAAAAGAAAGAAGGAAAGAAAGAATGAATGAACGCTCTTGAAGCAGGTTAGTTCCTGTTTAATTCCCTGTGAATTTGATTCCTTGTGAACTTGATTCCCTGTGAACTTGATTCCCTGTGAACTTGATTCCCTGTGAATTTGATTCCCTGCAAACGTGATTCCCTGTGAATTTGATTCCCTGTGAATTGTATTGAATAAAGTGAACTCTGAGCACGCACGGATTATCCTGGACTGTATCCTGAAGCAGCAGGCTGTATTGAATCTGCTGTGTAAAGAGCCCGGTCTCCCTGAGAACCTGTTAAAGAACCTTTTTCAGCCTAAACCTGCGCATTACACCAGGACCGTATCCCAGCATGCCTGTGGTGAGCCACACTTCACATCAGACATATCGACTTCTCTCAGTGACACGTCGATCTCAGCTCAATCTGCCCAGAGTTCGCCTTCGCTCCAGGAAGCCACTTTGTGAACACACACACACACCCACACACACACACACACACACATTCTGACTTCATGCTTTATAGTGTACGGGGAGATTTATCAGGCAGATGGTTCAGAGAGAAAGCGAGCTCATGATGTTTCATGAATTCATCTCTACCTCAGGTGGCATCGAAGGAATGATCCAGAAATCCCTCAGGGCCTATCGTGTGTGTGTGTGTGTGTGTGTGTGTGTGTGTTCGCATCACATAATGTGTTCTTTAATGTGTGTATTTTGTTCTGCATCCTGTCACTGTAGCATGCTAGCTAAAGCAGTAAAGATCGGTTCCACAGCGAGGTGATGAGAGGAGAACATGTCAGAACCAGCCATCATCAGCTGTCCAGCTAGAACAACTTCACCACGGGTTTCAGTTCCACAGTGAGGAGAAACTGGAGGAACGCGTCCCCTTCATGTCTTACCAACTCTCTCTTTCTTTCTTTAGTTGTCATTCTTCCCACTTATCTTTCTTTCTCTCTTGATCCTCTTTACACATGTGTTTGGCTTTCTTTCTTTTCATTTCAGTTTCTTTCTTTTGCAATTGTATCATTTCTTCCGATTTTCATTTTCTTTCTTTCTTTCTTTGTTGTGCACACGTGCTTGTGACTCAGCCCGGTTCTGTGGCAGGAGGTTGAGAAACCCAGAATACACACACACACACACACACACACACACACTCAGAATGGCAGAAGGACAGAATACACTTGACACACAGCCACACTTGAGAAATTGATGAGAAATAAAGAACAGACTGTCATACACACACACACACACACACACACACACACACACACAACTTCCAAACACACACTGTTCCCTGTGCCTGTATGTGTGTGTATGTGTGTGTGTGTGTGTGTGTGTGTGTGTGTGTGTGTGTATGTGTGTCTGTCTGTCTGTAATCCAATTACCTGGTTGGTCTGATGACCACACACACACACACACAGACACACACACACACACACACACACACACACACACACACATACACACACACACACACACACCAGCCTCAGGCACAAATTCGTGTATGATCAGATTGTCATTTCTGGCTAAAATTTCTTGTTTACCAGCAAACACACACACACACACACACACACACACACACACACACACACACAACGTTAGGGTGTAAATAGTCAAAATGATCATAGGTGTGATGTGTTTGCTGTCAAGGTCTGAAAGCAGGACTGTATCAACATCTATGAGTCTATATACGCGTGTGTGCGTGTGTGCGTGTGTGCGTGCATGTAAGTGCGTGTGTGTGCACGTGTGCGTATGTGCGAAAAGAGAGAGAAGAGACAGAGATAATAAAGAGAGAGAATAAAGAGAGAATAGAGAGAGAAAAGAGAGAGAAAAGAGAGAATAAAAAGAGTATAGAGAGAATAAAGAGAGAGAATAGAGAGAGAGAATAAAAAGAGAATAGAGAGAATAGAGAGAGAATAGAGAGAGAGAGAATAAAAAGAGAATAGAGAGAATAGAGAGAGAATAGAGAGAGAGAGAATAAAAAGAGAATAGAGAGAATAGAGAGAGAATAGAGAGAGAGAGAATAAAAAGAGAATAGAGAGAATAGAGAGAGAGAGAATAAAAAGAGAATAGAGAGAATAGAGAGAGAATAGAGAGAGAGAGAATAAAAAGAGAATAGAGAGAATAGAGAGAGAATAGAGAGAGAGAGAATAAAAAGAGAATAGAGAGAATAGAGAGAGAATAGAGAGAGAGAGAATAAAAAGAGAATAGAGAGAGAGAATAAAAAGAGAATAGAGAGAATAGAGAGAGAATAGAGAGAGAGAGAATAAAAAGAGAATAGAGAGAATAGAGAGAGAATAGAGAGAGAGAGAATAAAAAGAGAATAGAGAGAGAATAAAGAGAGAATAGAGAGAGAGAGAATAAAAAGAGAATAGAGAGAGAATAGAGAGAGAGAATAAAAAGAGAATAGAGAGAGAATAAAGAGAGAATAGAGAGAGAGAATAAAAAGAGAATAGAGAGAGAATAGAGAGAGAGAATAGAGAGAGAGAATAAAAAGAGAATAGAGAAAATAGAGAGAGAATAGAGAGAGAGAATAAAAGAGAATAGAGAGAGAATAGAGAGAGAGAGAATAAAAAGAGAATAGAGAGAGAATAGAGAGAGAGAGAATAAAAAGAGAATAGAGAGAGAATAAAGAGAGAATAGAGAGAGAGAGAATAAAAAGAGAATAGAGAGAATAGAGAGAGAATAGAGAGAGAGAATAAAAGAGAATAGAGAGAATAGAGAGAGAGAGAGAATAAAAAGAGTATAGAGAGAATAAAGAGAGAGAATAGAGAGAGAGAGAATAAAAAGAATAGAGAGAATAGAGAGAGAGAGAGAATAAAAAGAGTATAGAGAGAATAAAGAGAGAGAATAGAGAGAGAGAGAATAAAAAGAATAGAGAGAATAAAGAGAGAGAGAGAATAAAAAGAGTATAGAGAGAATAAAGAGAGAGAATAGAGAGAGAGAATAGAGAGAGAGAGAATAAAAAGAGAATAGAGAGAATAGAGAGAGAGAGAATAAAAAGAGTATAGAGAGAATAGAGAGAGAGAATAGAGAGAGAGAGAATAAAAAGAGAATAGAGAGAATAGAGAGAGAGAGAATAAAAAGAGTATAGAGAGAATAGAGAGAGAGAGAGAATAAAAAGAGTATAGAGAGAATAGAGAGAGAGAATAGAGAGAGAGAATAGAGAGAGAGAGAATAAAAAGAGAATAGAGAGAATAGAGAGAGAATAGAGAGAGAGAGAATAAAAAGAGAATAGAGAGAGAGAATAGTGAGGGAGGATAGAGAGAGGGCTGGTGAGGGAACGATTGTTTATAGCTGCTGTAATGTAAGCGACAACGGGAACTAACCTGCTTCACGGACTTTCTTTCATTCTTTTTCTTTCTGTCTTTTGTTTGCTCTCTTTTTGTTGTTTCGTTCTTTCTTTGGTTCATTCGTCATACGTTTTCATTTTTTGGTTTTCTTTTCATTTCTTTTCATTTGTTCTTTCGTTCTTTTGTTCATTCTTTCGTCCATTCCTTCTTTTGTCCTTGCTTTCTTTCTTTGCTTTGTTCGGTCACTTTTGTTCTCCCTCTTTCACTCATCCCCTCTTTCGTTTCTGCCTCTTCCGTTTGAATTCTCTTGTTCTTTTTCATTCTTTCTTTTGTTCTCCCTCTTTCGCTCTTCCTCGTCCGGTCCCATGAACTTTCATTCTTTTTTCCACTGTCTTTTCATTCTCTTTTGTTCGCTTACATTTCTGTGTGTGTGTGTGTGTGTGTGTGTGTGTGTGTGTGTGTGTGTGTGTGTGTGTGTATAAACATAAGTAATTCCACAATATAACTATAAACAGCTGGTAACACACCATCACATCATTGATTATTTTCCTACAACAGCATGACACAATCAGTGTTGCAATCTGTGCTCCTGCAACAAAATGGCTGCTATATTAAATGGGCGGGGCCTATTACATAGACATTTTCAGCTTGTGCCTATTTTAGAAAAAAACTATTTAAAAGGTGTGATGAAGGCGAGACCAGAAGATCGGTAATGAACGGAGAGCCTCTGTGGCACTTTACTATACAAAATATCAACGCAACAATGCAGCTAAAGCAGCACAAAACCTTCCCTTTAAACGAAGGTTAATTTGCTTGTAAGACTTCATTGACCAAAAGCTTGACTACCTGGCAAACAGATCAGAAAAAGAAACATGGCTGCCAGACTACACATTCTTCTACCACCTTCTACCAATTGGCTCGTCATGGTCTCTTCCACGCCAGCCATGGAGATTCCCGCTAATTAGATCCATCTACAGACTGTTAATCATAGACAAGTCGAATCTTCAGTCTTCATGGAGACACTTTGGACGTTCATCTGAAGAGACGGCATCGCCGAACGTCATGACTGCTGGAATCATTAGCTTACCCGTAGCCTTTAACTGGAGAAGTGTGTGCCCAGAGAGTCGCTATGGAAAGCTCTGCCAGGAGAATATCGCTAAGTCCAGAACTATTGAAGCTAAACGGGGAATTTGCTCATGGTCACCATACCACAGAAAAGACGGCCTCGGAGATCGATGCCGAGAAGCTGGCAGCCTCGAAAATCGCACAACTTTATTTCTTTTGAAAGAGAGATGCAGCAAGTTCATGCAGAACAGCCATCTGTCCACGACGCAAGGCTGCCAAAATCCTCAGAGCTCTCCGGATCCAAAAATAAATACCACGAAATAAATATCCGACTCGATGGGAATTTAGGAGAAACTGAAAACTGGGGGTGGTGGCATGATCAAACAGGAAGGAAACTTCTGAAGGACGTCAGCAAAATGCAAGTAAAAATCAAGGTAAAAGAGCTAGGGAGAGGAACCGAACCGAACCATGGCTGAAGGCTCTGAGAAGATCCTGAGGGGAACTAGTTTGGAATTACACCCTGGACACCCTGGAAGATTTATAATCGACTGAGCTTTTAGTGCAACGCAAAGCAACAGTAACTCAAACAAATACTCTTTACAGCCGTGGTGAGCAGAAAAGCAACTCAAAAACACACAACATGTCGAACCATGAGGAGGATGGGCTACGACGGCAGGAGACGACATCGGGTTCCAGGAATCTGAGGCTACAGGCTACAAACCTGTTCCAGCATGACGACGCCCCTGTACACAAAGCGAGCTCCATGAAGACGTGGTGTATGAAGGTTGGATGAAGGTGGAAGAACTCGAGTGTCCTGCACAGAGCCCTGACCTCAACCCCACTGAACACCTTTGGGATGAACTGGAACATTTAGGCACCCCAGACCTCCTCACCCAACACCAGCGCCTGACCTCAACCTCACGAATGGTCTTGTAGCTGAATGAACACAAATCCCCTAGGTAAAAGGTAAGTACAGACCTCGTTCAAGCTTTCACGTGCTCGTTGCGACATTAAATTGGTTAGAACGTCAACGAGGATCTGCTTCATCCCTCTGCGCTGAAGGTCTGACTACACACAACTGTACTGCGATGAAAGATGGTAAACTCAGCACCGTCCTCGCTCTCAACTGCCGAACCTCACAATAAAAGGTCATCCGAGACGTTAAACCGAGGTCCTGATCCTCTGTGGTCAATAAAAACCCCAGGACACTTATCGTAAGAGTAGGGGTGTAACCCCGGTGTCCAGGAGAAATTCCCCCATTGGCCCCCTAATAATCCCCATCTCTGATTTGGCTACATCACTCTACATCCTGTCCACCAACAGCTGGGGTGTGGTGTGTGTTCTGGTGCACTATGGCTGCCGTCACATCATCCAGATGGATGCTACACACTAGTGGAGGAGATCCCCTCACCCCCAAACAGTGTAAAGCGCTTTGAATGCCTAGAAAAGTGCTATGTAAATTCAAAGAATTATCATCTCTGCCAAAGAAGTTGTGACAACTCAAAACTGGATTTGAGTGAAAAATGTACACTGGGTAAGCAGAGGTACATAAATACCTCAGTGTTTCATATGGAATATGGAACAGCAGAGTTCTAGAGTGGAATGATATTCTAGAACAGCTCAGTGATTCCCAGAATCTGTAGAGTTCTAATGCAAATTTATTGGAATCTGCTCATAAAACATCACAAGTCTTGGGATAATTGTGTTCTAGAGTGGAACCGTGTTCTAGAACACCGAAATCTATGAAGTGCGTTTGGCTACAGTACAGTTCTACCTCACCATCACTGCAATCTGCTTGCAGAACATCACAAGACTTGAAACGGTGGTCTTCTAGAACCGAGTAGTGTTCCTGCGGTATGCTAGAGGTCTACAGCAAGCTCACTGGAATCTTTCCATAAAAATCAAAAACCATGGAACAGTGGTGTTCTAGAAGGAAGTGATTTTCTAGAACACCTCTGTGATTTCCAGAACCCGCTCTACTGTAGCGTTCTAATGCAACTTTACTGGAATCTTCTCGCAAAACATCACAAGTCTTGGGATAACTGTGTTCTAGAGTGGAAGGGTGTTCTAGTCATGCCTTTGATTCTCAGAATCCTTTGAACGGTGTTCCACTACAGTTCTACCTCACCCTTATTGTAATCTGCTTGTAGAACATCACAAGACTGGAAACAGTAAACAGTGGTGTTCTAGAACTGAGCAGTGCTCTCGAACACATCCATGATTCCCAGAAGCCTTTGAACTGCTGTAGGCTAGAGTTCTACAGCAACCTTAGTGGAATCTTCTCAAAAACATCAAAAGACTTGGAATAGTGATGTTCTAGAATGGGGGAACAATATTCTAGAAAGCCTCTGTGATTCATAGAATCCATTGTATTCCAGACCTCTAATACAACTTTACCGGAACCTTCTCTTAAAATGTCTTCGGATAATCATGTTTTAGAACAGAATATCGTTCTAAAAACACATCTATGATACTCAGAACCCTGTGAACTGTGGTCCACTACAATTCCACATGCAACCTCACTCGGTTCGTTCTCGAATACATCTACTATTCTCAGAATCCTCTGAACTGTGTTCCGCTATAGTTCTACAGCTACCTTACCGGAATCTGCTTGTAAAACAACTCAAGACTTGAAACAGTGGTGTTCTAGAACCGAGCAGTGTTCTCAAACACATCCGTGATCCCCAGAACCCTTTGAACTGCAGGATACTAGAGCTCGACAGCAACCTTACTGGAATCTTCTCTTAAACATCCCAAGACTTGAAAGACTGGTGTTCTAGAATGGAACAGTGTTCTAGAACATGTTCGCAATCCATTTACAAATCGACTGCACCCTTACTTGACACTTCTCATAAACATCAAAAGACCTGGAACAGTGGTGATCTAGAACAGAACAGTGCTCTTGAATACGCCTGTGATTCTTGGAACCCGTTGAGCTGTGTTCCACTACAATTCCACATGCAACCTCACTCGAATCTTCTCATAAAATCATCAAAAGTCTTGAAACACTGGTGTTTCAGAACAAATCAGCCATCTAGAACACATGTACTATTCTCAAAAGCCTTTGAACTGTGTTCTAGTACAGTTCTACTGCACCCTTACCAGAATCTGCTTGTAAAACAAGTCAAGACTTGAAAACAGTGGTGTTCTAGAACCGAGCAGTGTTCTTGAACATGCCTATGAGTCTCAGAACCCTTTGAACTGCGGTATACTAGCGGGGCTTGAACTCTTGCCCTTCTGACCAGTAACCTAGAGCCTTTAACCACTGAGCCCACACTGCCAAATCTTCTCATCAAAACCACCAAAAGACAGTGCTCTAGAATGGAACACTTCTATGATTCCTCAAAAATGGTCCCTCCCACTATTCAGCAACAGAAAGAAAGCTTGTGGAAGGAAGTGAGGCTTTTGAAGAGAGGCTCTATTGACGCACCGATCTTCTTGGAGCGCTCTTCTCCTCTGTTGTGGATGCTGATGGGCGAGTAGATGAAGGGGCTGGCGGAGCTGACGTTCGGTCCGAGCAGACCCTTCACTTTGTGTGGACGAAGACTGGCAGGCAGATTCAGCAGAGACACGGACCTAAAGGCAGGAGAGAAGGAACATTAATAGTATTATAAGGGTGCTTTAACATACAGTATGCAGCGTATAACGGACTCCAGTTGCGCTCGGGTCCGTGGGCGTCTGAGCGAGGTGGTGTCGATCCGCTTCCAAGTGAACTCTGCAACTCGGAATCGGAGCAATTCGACACCAAATTTGTGATTTTTGAGACTTCTATGCACACTCGATATTGATTGGTTTACCTCAATGAATTACAAGGATATTATTAGCTTTAGACGCACCTCAGCCAATGTTTTTATGTGCAAACCAAATAACAACAGAATCAAAAGAACCAATTTCACACCGATTCAGACTCTAGGACTTGTCAAAGCACCCTAAGAGTTATCTTTCCATCTCTCTAGCAGGTGATGTGCGTATTTACGGTAGCCGTGCTACTCCAGCAGTTACGGTAATGTTCCGGAAAGTTACACTACAGTCAGAATCAAAAGTCAGTCGCTACAGGTACGTTTCCTCAACAAAATATGGCTAAGACATGCTTACTTTCATGGAAGGATGCTATTTGAGTGACAATCCAAACGACCGAGCGCATTCCTTTTACGGAGCATGTTGGCACGCACGTGGGGAGGTTGCGTTTGCTGTTCTTTTTTTTTTAAATACGAGGGGGGCTCGGAAAAGCTCATCGCGTCACGTTATGCAAAAGCTAATGCTTTGGTAATATAATGGGTTTCGAACGGAGAAGAAGAACTCATTTGCTGACATTTCAAAGAAGTCAAACATCCAGCATTCTTCCATTATTAACAAAAATGTCAACTTTCCGTGCGTCAAGACATCAGCGAGCCACCTTGAAACACGTGCGGTCAGCAGAAGTCTAACAGACACTTGTGGAAGGAAATGACTGACGTTTATCGTAATTTATCCACAGCGTGGGTGTATTTTAGTGCTTTCCCACAGCACTGGAGAACAACATGGCCTCGGGCGCCAACACTCAGCGGGGTTGGGAAGTGGAAGTGCTGACTCCGGAAGATGCTGAGAGAATCACTGGCGAGCAGAACGGACAGTCGTTCCCGGCTGAGAAACAAAGAGGCACGCTGAAGTTCAGGAGGTCGTTCACTGACTTCTCAGGAAGACGACACCAAGCTAGCTAAAATAGATTCACGAGGGCCTTTTACTGACTCTTACTGCTGGAGAAGCTCTGATTGTCTGTAAAGACAGAGTCACGTTCTCGGGGGTAGGGAAATGCACCAGCACTGAACAGCCTAACGTTGGAAAACCACACCCCTGGAACATTCCTGCCTCATAACTGCAACCTCTTACAAATACCTCCCTCTTCAAAACAACCATCGACAACTAAGAGATGGCAGAAAAAAAAGGAATAGTGTACAGGAAGTTGCACGGCCCAAAAAAACCAACAAAGAAACGCACCAACAAACCATGGTAGCTAACGGGATACTACCGTAGAACAAGACACGCTTCTAGGGGCGGGGCATATTTGGTTCTAGAGATCATTTAATTGGACGATGACGGTTTTGCCTTGGTATAAACCATCAAAAAAAATAATGTATCGTTCTGTGATGCGGTAGAAAAACGAAAACGAGAGTAATTCCAAAACGAATTTTATGTATTTTTAGACCAAATTTGATTTCAGAGGCACTTTAATGTGACGTGCTCATCGGCGCCAAGCTCATCTTTTCCCTTTCTTTTCACGCAGGTTTCATCAGGGTGGTCGATACGTCGTGCGGCGTACATCCGACGGGCTACACTCGGTAACCCTACACCTACACAGTGACCCAAACGAAATACGGTATTTCCTCCAATGTAATGATGAACTGTCCTGGAAGTGAAAATATTCTTTAAGCAATAAATCCAATAAACAAACTGAAACATCTTCAACGTTGGTGGAGCCGATAGACGGAGAGCACCGAATCGCTTCAGAAATGAACTCTTCAATCTCAACAGCCCAAATGTGGCAGAAAGCTAATGCCAAAGCGAGCCGAAGCCATTAACGGCGACATTTATTCTTCTAACAAGACAATGATTTCTTAAACGGCGAGCGAGGAAAGCGATAATTTATTAAAAGTAATCGTGCACGCAGGGTCTCAGTCAAACTGCCATGTAAAAACTGCTCATCCGTTTTAGGTTGGAGAGGAAAGAGCGACAGAGACGGAGCGGTAGGGAGGAGGAGAGGAAGATGCGGTGCGAGACGCAACGCCGACGGGGAGGAATGTTCAAAATCGCTTTCCTGACGACAAATTGAGGAAATCTTTCAACTTCAGCGCACAACTGAACAGAGAAATGAATGGAAGCAAAGATCGATTAAAAAATAATAAAAAAACACACACAATGTTATAAAAGTTTTACAAACGAGTGTTTTTTTTTTTTTTTTTTTAAAACTTGATAAATGGTTATACTCTTCCCAACGTCACACACACAGTCACAAAGATGTTATGCTTTACTTTTTAATCTGTAATCTTTTCACATTCGTTACAGTTTTGTTGAAAATAAAGCTATATGTACATGCTCTAAAACTCTCAAACGGCAGCTGAACTCCTGGTGGGCGTGGTCTAATATTCTAACGAGCATGCTCGATCGACAGCTCTCTGTCCGGGACGCCACTCAAGCAATCATGATTGTTCAACCTCCATGTAGCAACCACGCAACTGCAGTAGCCATGCATGACAGGTTAGATTTTATTTATTTATTTATTTATTAATTTATTAATTTTTGGCTGAAAACCTTTTAAGCAATTACACTCATGAATCCTGGATCGGGACTTGTCCCTCCCACCCACCTGATGATGGGCAGCTTGGTCAAGGGCACCGCAGCCAGTTTGAGTCCGTCCGGAAGCGTGATGACGTTCATCCCTCCGGGACACTTAGACGTGTAGTTCTCCAGACTCTGAGTCACCTCCTTCTTTTCTGTGGACAGCAGGACAAAACACCACCAAGGACAGGGGTTAGAAATGAATACAACCTGCACAAGTATTCAGTGTGTATTCAGTAACTGCAATGTTTTAATAAAGGGAGGGCAAGGTACAAACATCCTTAGTAGCGTTCAATGTGGTAGAATGTTCAATGAGTTACTATGAATGCAGACTTTAACACGCTGAAGAAGACACACTATATAATATATATGTATATATATATATATAATTGGTTTTGTTCACGTTTGACATTTTTTCCTACATTCTTTCGAATGTCCATGGAATAAAATATCATTGACACATTTGAACGACGATGTAATACGAAGCGATGTAATAACACGAAATTAAAAATGACCTTATATGGTCACAGGCGTTGTTTCAACTCAGGACAGATGTTATTTGCTGCCGTTGTAAAGTAACTGTTTGACGCGGTACACAACAGCGCTTCACCGTCACGCGTTCTCTGAGAGTAGGCTAACGGTTGAGAGGCAGGAGTTTGGCCAGTAGTTGCTGCAAGTCTTTTATAATCGACCAATCGGTGTGCGAGAAGGCGGGACTTACAGAGAGGGGTTAAAGCAATGCAAACATACATACACATCATCCAGTATTAGACCATAAACACATCATAATGAAACTAAAGCCGAATCCTGGATATCTTCTCAAAATTTAGACGCTTTTCTAAGGTCCGATAAAGAGGACATGTCCGGGAAAAAGAGGACGTATGGTCACCCTATCGAAAGCATTTCAGAGAACTATTTATTAATTTCTCCCAAATTAACTTTGTGCATACACCAGGAGGAGCTCATGTGAGCCACGACTGGCGAGAGAGAACCAGAACTATAATCAAGCAGCTGTCTATGTTGTGTTTTGTCAAAAGATTCACTTCTTTGGTTTTAAATGAAAAAAAAATAATAATCCTGATAATATTCTTATTTTTTACTAAATGTACCTGTAATCTGATTATTTTGTTTTCGGACGTAGCTGTAACAGACTACAGCTACCCATTTTCTGCATCGTGATTACGTAACGCCATTACACGTACTCCGTTACGCCCCAAGCCTGTATATATGTAATGTAATGCAATATATATATATATATATATATATATATATATATATATATATATATATATATATATATATATACACACACACATATATACATATACATACATATATATATATATATATAAACAATGTTAAATGTTTTTTCATGCTTGCTCAATGAGCCATAAACAATTATTGCACATGCCCTAACAGTTTACAGGCGCTAGGCAATTAAGGTCACAGTTACAATAGCTTAGGACTCTAACGAAACCTTTCTACTGAAGAGTGGGGGAACATCTCACAGCAAAATCGGACAGATCTGGAGCAGTCCATGAGGATGAGATACACTGTAGAACTTAAAGCAGCTGGTAGACACCAGATACTGACTGGTCCTTCTGATATAAGGAAGTTCCACAGGTGCAGGTGCAGTAATTGTTTATGGTTAATGAACAGTGAAAAACATTGTTTAAACCCTTTCCTATAAAGATCTGTAAAGCCTATGTAGATATTACAAAATGATCTTTAAAAAGAGACGTCATTTTTTTGGGCCGAGTGTGTATGTGTATATGTATATATATAAAACTTTTAAAAAATAATAATAATAATAATAATTAAAGAAATTTTTAAAAAACAAACTTTTAAAACGGTCTGTGAAGGCTTAAGACACCAAGTGTGAAGGCTGAACTGCATCTGTTTTGGGTTTTGAGTCATCCCAAAACATCTTTTTGGGAGCAATAATAATCACTGTGAGACCAATATTTTTGTTTATTCCTATTTTAGTGCTGTCTGGGTACAGCACACACTATAAAGGACCTTTCATTAAAAACAGAGATGCTGTTCTTTGTCTTTTACAACTTTAAAACAAAAAAAAAAAACTTTCCATTGCCAATCACAGAAGGCAAAAATCCCACCATGCAAATGAAACGCCGAACTTCTCAAGAGCCTCTGGGGGAAATCAGTTTCCTCCTGCTCTCGAGAGGCCATCACCCATGGTGAGATATGAATTTAATGAGGCAAATTATCTAAGCTGTGGTAGATCATGAGTTAGACGGGTTTGATCGGGGGAGGGGGTGAGACAATCAAAATCGCTTTGAGCTGTGCTGAACAGAAGACCGCTGAGATCCAGCCTCGATTGTGTCTAAAGAAAGAATCAGTGGGAGAAAGAAGGAGGAAGGAAGGTCATGTCGCAGTCACTGCGATGGATCTGGTGTGATTGGTAACTGAATTATACGAGTATAAATTAATTCATTCGGTTGATGTTAATCCATCACTTCCCGAGACGTCCTTCACGTCACTGTTGCATCTCTATATACAGTCCCCTCCAGAAGTATTGGCCCGGCAAGGCCAATCTGTTTTCGCTGTACACTGAACACATTTGGGTTTGAGATCATTTCAGAATTTCTGCTTTCGTTTCCTATTATTTTCATCCAGATGTGTTAAACGACTTAGAACATGTCACCTTTTGGTTCAAACCGCCTAATATTTCAAGTGATCGAGTGACTGACGGGTGTTTCTTGTTGCCAAGGTGTGCCCTGTTAGAGTGAAATCGATTAGGGGAAATTAGGGGAGATCTATCAGAGCCATTGCACAAGCAGTGAGCATTGCCTGAAAAAAAGTAAGAAACCACTGGTGTACTTAACAACCAGACATGGAGCAGGACGGGAAGGGAAAACAAAAGCAGCTGACAGCAGAAACATCGTGAAGAAAATAAAAAAAAAAAAAAAAGAAAAAAAAAAACACCACAGGGCTGGGGTGAAGGTCTCACAATCCACCGTTTGAAGAAGACTTTGAGAGCAGAAATATAGAGACCACACCACAAGATGCAAACCACTCATCATGAGTAAGGATCAGAAAGACAGATTGGAATTCGCAAAGAAACACAGAGATGATCCACAAAAGTTCTGGAACCGAGATGAACCTCTACCAAAGTGATGGAAAGGCCAAAGTGTGGAGAAAGAAAGGATCTTCTCATGATCCAGAACATACACGCTCCTCTGTGAAATATGGTGGAGGTAGTGTCTTGGCTTGGGCTTGCACGGCTGCTTCTGGAACAGCGTTACAGAGAAATGCATCCAATCGAATTGGGAAGAACGTCATCATGCAGCAAGACAATAAGCAAAAACACACTGACACCTCAACAAAGGACTTCATCGGGGGGGAAAGTGTCAATCACCAGATCTTAACCCAACTGAACAGCATTTCACCTCCTAAAGAGGAGACTGAAGGGAGAAACCCAGACTACCACACTACTCATTACTACACCTACTACAGCACGAGCTACTATACCCAGACTACCACATTACCATATCTACTACTCATTACTACACCTACTACAGCACAAGCTACTATACCCAGACTACCACATTACCATATCTACTACTCATTACTACACCTACTACAGCACAAGCTACTATACCCAGACTACCACATTACCATATCTACTACTCATTACTACACCTACTACAGCACAAGCTACTATACACAGATTACACTACTACACCCAGACTACTACACCTACCACTACACTACAATACCCAGACTACTACACCTACCACTACACTACTACACCCAGACTACTACACCTACCACTACACTACTACACCCAGACTACTACACCTACCACTACACTGCTATACCCAGACTACTACACCTACCACTACTCAGCTATACCCAGACTACTACACCTACCACTACTCAGCTATACCCAGACTACTACACCGCTACACCCAGACTACTACACCTACCACTACATTACTATACCCAGACTACTACACCTACCACTACACTGCTATACCCAGACTACTACACCTACCACTAGACTACTACACCTACCACTACACTGCTATACCCAGACTACTACACCTACCACTACTCAGCTATACCCAGACTACTACACCTACCACTACTCAGCTATACCCAGACTACTACACCGCTATACCCAGACTACTACACCTACCACTACTCAGCTATACCCAGACTACTACACCTACCACTACACTGCTATACCCAGACTACTACACCTACCACTACACTGCTATACCCAGACTACTACACCTACCACTACACTGCTATACCCAGACTACTACACCTACCACTAGACTACTACACCTACCACTACACTGCTATACCCAGACTACTACACCTACCACTACTCAGCTACACCCAGACTACTACACCTACCACTACTCAGCTATACCCAGACTACTACACCTACCACTACACTGCTATACCCAGACTACTACACCTACCACTACACTGCTATACCCAGACTACTACACCTACCACTACTCAGCTATACCCAGACTACTACACCTACCACTACACTGCTATACCCAGACTACTACACCTACCACTACACTGCTATACCCAGACTACTACACCTACCACTACTCAGCTATACCCAGACTACTACACCTACCACTACTCAGCTATACCCAGACTACTACACCTACCACTACTCAGCTATACCCAGACTACTACACCTACCACTACACTGCTATACCCAGACTACTACACCTACCACTACACTGCTATACCCAGACTACTACACCTACCACTACTCAGCTATACCCAGACTACTACACCTACCACTACACTGCTATACCCAGACTACTACACCTACCACTACACTGCTATACCCAGACTACTACACCTACCACTACTCAGCTATACCCAGACTACTACACCTACCACTACTCAGCTATACCCAGACTACTACACCTACCACTACACTGCTATACCCAGACTACTACACCGCTATACCCAGACTACTACACCTACCACTACTCAGCTATACCCAACAACATCCCAATACTCTTTAAAAGTCAGAAACAGAATGAAAATATATTGCTGACCAAACATGATGCTTCCCCTTTCCCAGTTAGAAGAAGGGCAGGATCTTGATATGGCCCTTGATAGACTCTCCTCCTCTAACACTGGTGTAGAGATGGAGAGCTGGAGCTGGGCTGACGCACGCCATTTACACAGAGCTTTAAGAAATAAGAAGAAAGAGCTCTGCTGAATCGATAGCTCTCATTTCTTCATGCTTTGGCAAGGTGCAGTGACAGCGGACTGGGAACAGGACAAAAGAGGATGTGATCTAACAGGGCATACGGTATTGATTCTCATTTTTCAGAGCTTAAACATGAAAAATATATCTCATGCCAAAACGAGTCGGCGCTGTCAGAGGCGCGGCCAGGCTGGAAGATACGATGCCTTGAGGGGCTTTTACATCAAATAAGATTCATTTTACAAATAAGTTTACTGCAGGGAGAGCAACACAAACAGGAACGTGTGTGTGTGTGTGTGTGTGTGTGTGTGTGTGTAAGTATTTATGAGATTAATGCAGGGAGGTCCATCAGAAAGCCATTCAGTTATTATATGAGGCTGTATATGACTGGAGATTAAAACAATAATCAATAAGAACTGATCCACACTGCTGTCGCAGTTATAAAGCTCAGTGGTGATCTGAAATCTGGGCTTACTATGAAATACACTGTATAAGGTGAACAGAATACACCGTTTCTCATAAGTGGTACATTTTTAAAATATCTCCTCAATTTATAAATAGAGGAAAAAGAAAGAAAGAAAGAAAGAAAGAAAGAAAGAAAGAAAGGAAGAAAGGAAGAAAGGAGAAAGAAAGAAAGAAATGAGGGGAGAATGAAAGAAAAAGGAGAAAAAGAAAGAAAGAAAGAAAGAAAGAAAGAAAGGAGAAAGAAAGAAAGAAAGGAGGGGAGAATGAAAGAAAAAGGAGAAAGAAAGGAGGGGAGAAAGAAAGAAAGAAAGAAAGAAAGAAAGGAAGGAAGGAGGGGAGAAAGAAATGAGAAAGAAAGAAAGAAAATGGAAAGAATAGAAAAAGAAAACAAAAGAAAGAAAAAAGAAAAAGAGAGAAAAAGTTGACAGATTAAAACATTAGTAGTTTGCTGCAAAGTTGTTGCTGGTGATTATTGCTTCAGAAGTAGATCAGAAGTAATCAGAAGTAATCAGCAGCAGATCAGCAGTAGATCAGCAGTAGATCAGAAGTAGATCAGAAGTAATCAGCAGCAATCAGCAGATCAGAAGTAATCAGCAGTAGATCAGCAGTAGATCAGAAGTAATCAGATCAGAAGTAGATCAGCAGTAGATCAGAAGTAATCTGCAGTAGATCAGCAGTAATCTGCAGTAGATCAGCAGTAGATCAGAAGTAATCAGCAGTAGATCAGACGTAGATCAGCAGTAGATCAGAAGTAATCGGCAGTAGATCAGCAGTAGATCAGCAGTAACCAGATCAGTAGTAGATCAGCAGTAGATCAGAAGTAATCTGCAGTAGATCAGCAGTAGATCAGAAGTAGATCAGCAGTAATCAGATCAGAAGTAGATCAGAAGTAGATCAGAAGTAGATCAGCAGATCAAAAGTAGATCAGCAGTAGATCAGAAGTAATCAGCAGTAGATCAGAAGTAATCAGCTTTTTATGGTGCCATTTTGTCCCGTTCCTCTCGACAGTCCTCAATTCCTCAAGGTTACAAGGGTCCACCTGATGGACTCACAAATTCAAACTGCTCTAGAGAGTTTGACCAGAACTCGAGTCAGTGGACTGGTTAGGCCATGTAAGGTCTTCTTGGGTTGTTTTGGCTGTAGGTTTGGGGTTCGGGTCTTGTCGGAACATCCATCTTCTCCCCAGACCCAGTTTCTTGGCTGTCGAGATGAAATTCTCCTGCGGTGCGTCGCGGTACATCTCTCCATGCCCGTCTCACTCAGTGACGTGCAATGCCCTGGTACCATCTGCACAGAAGCAGCTGCAGGTCATCATGCTCCCATCACCGTGCTTCGCTGTGGGTGTGGTGCTCATATGAACAACCCCTCTATCTCCAAACACCACTAGCTGAATTACTGCCCGAGTCAGAGATTTCTTTTAGGAAGATCCTTCCCCACGACTGCTACTTGTGGCACGGAATCTTCTCAACCAATCTATTTTACAGTGACAGCACGAGTGCAGTAATGCAAGGCTGAATGAGAGAGAGTGTTTATGCCCGGCTCGGGTTTGCAGAGTGAATGTGTACAGTGCTGCTAATACTCCAGCGCTCCCATTAGCCGACCTGCTCTCCTGGTTACCGTTCAGCAGGGTACAGCTCTGATAACCGGCTCCATTAACCAGCGCCTTATCATTCAGCCAGGGAAGATAAAACAACCCAAAACACAGAGAAGGCAATTATTTCCCTTTACCCAGCTCTGAGCTGCCCAGCCCACCACATCGCACCCCACACACACACACACACACCTTCCTCCTCGATTACATAGCTACCTGGGGCTTTCTCTAAAGCTCTTCTCTACTCTCATCTTTCCTGCACTCTGGAAAAACAACAAAACAGCAGCAGCACAGTAATTGAGGTCACGTCCTCAGATGGTATTTGCAGCTCAGGTGAAGTCAGTTAGGCAGAAAGAAAAAAAAAAAAACTCAGAAAACTCGTTTCCGTCTTTCTGTAAGTGCTGAGATACATAGTGCTTACTTTTCTTTCTTTCTTTCTTCTCAGAAAGCGGCAGCATGGGAGAGGATTCACAGCCCAGCGTGTGTGTGTGTGTATATATATATATATATATATATATATATATATATAAATAAAAACACCATACACACGAGCTGCCTGGGCATTAAAGGAATGGTTCAATATATAAACACAATTTTCCCCTCAGCAAAGACATGCTGGATGTGCAGTTTGTTCTCCTTTTAAAAACCCACAGCGAATAACAGACAGAAAGAAAAAAAAAAACGAGAGATGGACAGCAGGTGAAGAAAGAGAAAAAAGAAAGAAAGAAAGAAAAGGAGTCCAAAAAGGCAGAAGGATGGGTAGACAGAAACCTAGGAAGAAAGGAATGGAAGGAATGATTGAAAGGTCTGAAGGGAAGGAATGAAAGAAAGGAGAAAAGGAAGGAAGGAAAAAAAATGGAAAGGACAAAAGAAAATGAAAGAAAAGGAGGGGAGGAAAGAAGGAAAGAAGAAAGAGAAAGAAAGAAAGAGAGGAAGGAGTGAAGGAAAGAAAGAAAAAAAAAAGAAGTAAAGGAGGAAAGGAAAGAACAAAAGATGGATGGAAGGACGTCAAAGGAAAGAAGGATCGAGAGAAAAAAGAAAATTGACAAGAAAGATAAAAAAAAAAAAAAAGAAAATCCAAAGAGACTTTGGAAGGAGGGACAGACGCAGTAAAGACCCAAAGCGAGTCCGGTATGAAAGTGACACAGAACCGAGTTTACTGCGGCTTCATTCTCTTTTCTTTTCTTTACTCTTCAGCAGTTTCTGTCAGCAGCCATCAGCTTCATTTTCTACTTTATAATTAAGTGGAAATTCAGATTTCATTTTTGTGCTTAATTTTTACTTCTTTTTTTTTTTAAATGACAAACACACACACTGCGATATGAAACAAAGGACACACTGATTAAATATATTCAGTGAAATTTTGGTAAAGGCTTTTGCTAGAAATTTGCAAACAGTGAAGTTAAAGCCTGGGTATAGTAGTAGTAGTAGTAGTAGTAGTAGCAGTGATATTAGCTTCCCCAGATGAGTAGTTTGTCATGGAGCGCTGAGGAGCGCTGAGGAGCGCTGAGAAGAGCTGAGGAGTGCTGAGGAGCACTGAGAAGAGCTGAGGAGCGCTGAGGAGGAGCTGAGGAGCGTTGAGGAGCACTGAGGAGGAGCTGAGGAGCGCTGAGGAGGAGCGCTGAGAACAGCTGAGGAGCGCTGAGGAGGAGCTGAGGAGCGCTGAGGAGGAGCGCTGAGAACAGCTGAGGAGCGCTGAGGAGGAGCTGAGGAGCGCTGAGAAGAGCTGAGGAGCGCTGAGGAGGAGCTAAGGAGCGCTGAGGAGCGCTGAGGAGGAGCTGAGGAGGAGCTGAGGAGCGCTGAGGAGGAGCTGAGGAGTGCTGAGGAGGAGCACTGAGGAGCGCTGAGGAGGAGCTGAGGAGCACTGAGGAGGAGCTGAGGAACACTGAGGAGCGCTGAGGAGGAGCTGAGGAGTGCTGAGGAGGAGCTGAGGAAGAGCACTGAGGAGGAGCACTGAGGAGGAGCTGAGGAACACTGAGGAGCGCTGAGGAGGAGCTGAGGAGCGCTGAGGAGTGCTGAGGAGGAGCTGAGGAGCACTGAGGAGCACTGAGGAGCACTGAGGAGGAGCTGAGAAGCACTGAGGAGCACTGAGGAGTGCTGAGAATGACATTTACAGAGTGTGTAGAGTTTCATCAGGAAAACAGTTAAGAATTTAAAATATGAAATACTTTGGATTCGTGTAGCACTTTTACAGGTCAGTGTTATTCGAAAACAGGAGAATGAGCAGGGGTGTACAAACTTTTGACTGCTGGCTTTTTTAAAAATATTTTCTCTAAACTAATATGACAAAAGCTCACAAAATACTCTCTCTCTCTCTCTCTCTCTCTCTCTCTCTCTCTCTCACCCCCCCCCCCCCCCCCCGTAATGCTATTTTACGCCATTAACACACCCGCGGACGTCCGTCTGATTTAAGAACATTAGCAGCTAGCTACAATTTTCCTCGACGTTTAAAAACAAGCCGGCGTTCAGCTCGCTCTTTTGAAATGATGCTCGGCGTAATTACCGTGGCAGAATAATCAGTCAATTTGCACTGCCATGATTACAACATCTCTAATGTGTCTAAGCGGTGTTTTTCTCATTCTGAGAGAAAAAAGGAAGACATTTAGAGAGACTCTCAAAACAATTTAACAGCCTTAGTGATGCCTCTTTACTGCCGCCCTCGGGGAGGATGGAGGGGGAAGGGGGGGGGGGGATGAAACAAAACCAAGGCTCAGGACTCTCAGCACAGAGTCTGCTTATCTCTGAAAGAACATGAGCAGAGACAACCGTCAGGGAGAATTATGAATAATTTCGCCCCGAGCAGGAGACCACGGCCGGTAGACGACATCCCGCACGTCACAGACCGAAGCGTACGGCCGGACTCGCGACAGGCTCGAAGCACAGACGTGAAGGCTTCAGCCCGAGCAGGAGCGATAGCGCGGGCCTGTAACGCCTCGTTGACACTAGAGAGCGCAGGGGGACGCGACG
>NC_030429.2:25575085-25595085 GCF_001660625.3 Ictalurus punctatus | reverse complement strand
AAAAAAAAAACAAGCGAACAGCACGTCTCGTCTAATTTTGGCACGACGCACTCAGTGTGTATTAAAGCGCTCATATCATGGATTTGAAACGTGCCCGATTTTGTTTTTAAAGGTCTCCTACGACAGATTTACACGCATCCAAGATCAAAAACACTTTATCGCGCTCGTAATTTCAACTGCAGCGTTTTCCTTTTCCCCCCAGTGTCACAAACGACTCGTTAATTGATCCGTCCTAAATGATTCGTTCTAAACTCCTTCTCTCAGAGAGCATACGCTGCTGTGATTGGTCAGACGTCCCAGTCCGTTGTGACTGGTCTATCACTGTCAGCGTGTTTCAAAAAAGGAAACGCTCACAGAGGCGGGGCTTACTGTTACAAACCTACGTAAGTTAGTACAGGAAGTATCACTAACGAATCGTTTCAGCAGTTCAGAATCGATTCCTTCGTTTGGGAGTCGATAAATCCGTTTGTCGTGAGCTTTGTTTTTGGAAACTTTGCACAGTTTTTAACATTCACAAACAGCTACGTATAGAACACACTACGTGAAAGGTCATATTTGAAAAACCATAACAGGTGCATCAGGTTTGCATTTCTACGCTCCGTGGCAGTTTGGATTTTAACGCCAGAGCGGCGCTGTTACGCAATACTACGGTCTGAACTATCGCTCGCGTGCTGTTCATGTTCATGCTGAGACTACAGTATAGCGTGAATATTTTACTTTGATTTTTAACCCACCGTTAAGGTGGGTTTGACATTCAAATGGTTCCCACCCACGTTCATGAGGCTCCGCCCCCAGGATTGACAGAAATCACTGAAAGCAGTGGTTTAACTACACCAGGAGCGAGTACATCAGGTGTGAGTGCGAGTACACCAGGTGCGAGTGCACCAGGTGCGAGTGCGAGTACACCAGGTGCGAGTGCACCAGGTGCGAGTGCGAGTACACCAGGTGCGAGTGCACCAGGTGCGAGTGCGAGTACACCAGGTGCGAGTGCACCAGGTGCGAGTGCGAGTACACCAGGTGCGAGTGCACCAGGTGCGAGTGCGAGTACACCAGGTGCGAGTGCACCAGGTGCGAGTGCGAGTACACCAGGTGCGAGTGCACCAGGTGCGAGTGCGAGTACACCAGGTGCGAGTGCACCAGGTGCGAGTGCGAGTACACCAGGTGCGAGTGCACCAGGTGCGAGTGCGAGTACACCAGGTGCGAGTGCACCAGGTGTGAGTGCGAGTACACCAGGTGCGAGTGCACCAGGTGTGACTGCACCAGGTGTGAGTGCGAGTACACCAGATGCGAGTACTCCAGGTGCGAGTACGAGTACTCCAGGTGCGAGTACGAGTACTCCAGGTGCGAGTGCGAGTACACCAGGTGCAAGTACTCCAGGTGCGAGTACTCCAGGTGCAAGTACTCCAGGTGCGAGTACTCCAGGTGCAAGTACTCCAGGTGCGAGTACTCCAGGTGCGAGTACTCCAGGTGCGAGTACTCCAGGTGCGAGTACACCAGGTGCGAGTACACCAGGTGCGAGTGCGAGTACACCAGGTGCGAGTGCGAGTACACCAGGTGCGAGTACTCCAGGTGCAAGTGCGAGTACACCAGGTGCGAGTACACGAGGTGCGAGTACACCAGGTGTGAGTGCGAGTACTCCAGGTGCGAGTGCGAGTACACCAGGTGCGAGTACTCCAGGTGCGAGTGCAAGTACTCCGAGTGCGAGTACTCCAGGTGCGAGTACTCCAGGTGCGAGTACACCAAGTGCGAGTGCGAGTACTCCAGGTGCGAGTGCGAGTACTCCAGGTGCGAGTGCGAGTACTCCAGGTGCGAGTGCGAGTACTCCAGGTGCGAGTGCGAGTACTCCAGGTGCGAGTACTCCAGGTGCGAGTACACCAGGTGCGAGTACACCAAGTGCGAGTACTCCAGGTGCGAGTGCGAGTACTCCAGGTGCGAGTGCGAGTACTCCAGGTGCGAGTACTCCAGGTGCGAGTACACCAGGTGCGAGTACTCCAGGTGCGAGTACTCCAGGTGCGAGTACTCCAGGTGCGAGTACACCAGGTGCGAGTACTCCAGGTGCGAGTGCACCAGGTTCGCACTCCGTTATTGTGTAAGGAGGAATGTGTTTGTTTAGTGTTTATGGAAGGAGTCTCCAGTGTCAGAGGGGAGTTTTCAGAAAGGGTCAGGACAGAGGAGTTTACGCTCTCGTGTGTTTCGTGTGTCTGATTGATTAATAAAGTTTTGTTCGACTGAGTGAGGAGGATCAGCAGTTAAACGACAGAATGATGAATCAGCTTGTGGACGTCTGACTCTCCGTACACGGCTGCTCCGAGTTCAGCTGAGATCGGAAAAGATCCGTCAGTATTTGGGAGTTGGGAAAGAGGTGAAGGATGTGTAACTGATGTGTAGAATAATGTGAGACAGGAACGCTGCTGGGTTTTTGTTTCTGCAGACGGGGGGGGGGGGTTATGTTTTGGGTTTTTTTTCTCCCCCAAAGCTGGCGAGTTTATTAGATGCTGTTCCTCGTCCCCCGTTCGGATTACACATCACACAGAACACCACCGTACACCTCACACGCTCTACCGTACCCCTGTCCCAGCCGTCAATCAAAATCACATGCGTTTTTTAAGGACCGCGAGAGAGACGTCACTCTCCAAACAGCATCCGTTTCTCAGCGAGACTGGAACACACTTCCATTACAAATCATTTCATCATTCGGAGCGGCGATATAAACACGGGAGTGTGTGTGTGTGTGTGTGTGTGTGTGTGTGTGTGGACGTGTGGGTGATATAAACATGGGAGTGTGTGTGTGTGTGTGTGTGTGTGTGTGTGTGTGTGTGGACGCGTCGGTGATATAAACACGGGAGTGTGGGTGGACGCGTGTGTGTGCATTTTCCTAAATAAATAAATAAATAAATAAATAAATAAATAGGGCTCCTTTAAAAAAATCATGTTTATAGATGAACCAAAAATAATTACATTTTTTAAATAAAAAGAAAAGAAAAAAAGTTTCAATTTATTTGATTAGCCATCGCTGAATTTTTAACTACATTTTGAAATCATACACACACACACACACACACACACACACACACACACTATATAAAAAATTCCACCCACACACATCTTGCTGCTAAGTCTGAGTGCTATTAAACACAAAATATATTACCATCTGACAATTTTCTTTTAAAAAAAAATACAAGGGAAAAATTCTGTTTAGTTTTTTGGAATGTAGAAACCGCAAAACACTTCAAATGAAGAAGAAAAGAAACCTAAATTTATTTTATTAGCCAATCCCTCTGCTGCTAATTTACATAAAATGTTTTTTACAAAATGTCAAGCAAATTTTTTGAAAGAAATTAAAATAAGAATAATTCTAACCACGTACATCTTGCAGCTAGGTCTGTGTCCCCGCCTGCGCTGAACCCTTCGTCGCCCGCGCTGCCGCGTGGCCGCGTGCGTGTTTGGGGGTGAAATGAGTCAGAACTGCCTCCATTACTGCCTCCAAGAGTCCAGTTACAGGGCCAGGGAAGTGAGTGTGTGGTGAGAGCAGGGGGTGAACGGGTGCGTTACGTGAGTAATGAAGCTAACGGACAAGCTACAGCTAGAACGATCTAGAACAAGTTTAAATCTCACAACAGCACTGCCAACACGGCTAAACCGGCTGATACAAAACAGGCAACAGGGGTGTGTGTGTGTGTGTGTGTGTGTGTGTGTGTGTGTGTGTGTGTGTGTGTGTGTGAGAATCAACAGTTCAACTTCCTGCCAAAAACAACCTCGACCAATTCTCTGATGAGCCGAAACAAAACAAACCAAATGAATAAAACATTCTAGCACTTTAACAATGTGTGAGCTTGTTACCGTTACTTAACCAAGTTTACGCACTGGACTACGCACTATTTATACTTCTAGCCTGCCAAGAGAGGGTGACTGAATACCCACAGCTCTGACGATACAAACACTGCTCTGAATTTAGGTGTAAATATGGAAGAAAAAAACAAATAAATGAAATAAAATAAAATAAAAACAGTTTGGGCAGCTGATCATCATCACGACGGTGATGAAATCGGTCTGGATTTGAACCAGCGGTAAAGTAAACTCCAGCACGTCTGAGGCTTTGACTCATTGATGTATTTAAATAGCAGGTGAAGCATACAGAATTGAATGCATATTAAAGGGGCAGTCTGGAATATTTAAACATGTTTCTAGACCTGGAATAATTCTATCTTTTTAAATATACCAAAGCAGAATATATATATATATATATATATATATATATATATATATATATATATATATATATATATATAAATATATATATATATATATATAACTATGCATTTTCTTATTTTCTGTTTAAGAGTCTGTTTATATTTTTCTGGCCCTGAAATTAGCTCGGCCTCCAGGGTAAACCAAAAGTAAGGCCTTTTTTTCCTTCCTTCCTTCCTTACAAAAGAGAAGCTGTATTGCAAAAAAAACTCATTCGCAATATTACAATGCAGGCTAGTTTGTTTACTGTTTTAGTTCGTGTGTCTGTTTAGATTTTTCCGGCCCTGAAATTAGCTCCGCCTCTTGCCCTTTTGCTCCTTAAAAAGGCAAACGCCAAGAAAGACACCGGCTCAAAAGCAGAGGCGGGGTCACCCGGGAGGCCTGCTGAATTGCAATTCACCTCCCAGGCAGCAGAGGGACTCTAAATAAATATATTACACGCCGCTTCTTTAACATCTTTAAACCCTTTCAAAGCATCTTATCGATGAATAATCAGTGACGATGACTCAATTCTTTTCTTTCTTGACGATGTTTAAATGTTTTCACATTATGCACTGCTTATCATCTGCCACACCGTTCCTCTACTTTACTTTAACCGTATGAGAACGTGTCATTCCTACACAGCCCCGATGAAAAGAGAGAGCGCGGAGATACGAGACGAGACGAGAGCATCTCAAACAGGATCCCTGGGTAAAGACCTTAAAGCGGCTTTAAGGTTGTCTGGTTCGGAGGGATAATGAGGAATTTATATTCGTGTGTTCAGGAACTTCACCGCCTCATTCATCACTCTTACAGGTCAAGACACCCGCACGCTGATCCTTTTTATTCATGGAAGAAAAAAAAATTCCAGAGTTTAAAAAGAACAAAAAAAAACAACACAAAACAAAAAAGTTTCAAGTGGAAGCTACAGCAAGTACCCCTCAGTCCCGAAACCCACAGCGACATGAGTAACCTATGTGTGTTCACGCACGTGGCCTACTAGACACGTTCTTAATAACGTTAGTGCGTCGATTTGAAACGTAGCGTTAGCTAGCTACATCGGTTAGCTTGGACGGAATGGGATTTTGTTTCACTCAGCTTTAAGCGAAGTATGTTTTACAGCCTTCACCGCATTCGAATCCCTCGTAGTCACTGACTGATAGCGGCCGACTTGTCGAGAACATCGCCCCCCCACCCGGTCCGTGACCTCCTCTTGCTCGGTTTTTATCAGCTTATTTGTATTGTACTTCACTGCCGTACTTGCTCTTCTTGATATTTCCACACAGCACAGTTTGCAGTCTGCTTTGCTTTGATTGCAATCATCGTGTTCATCAGTGTGGCGACGTGACACTACGGTTGTGTCACATGGTATCGGATGTCGTTATTTACGCATTTCAGTGAATCAGCATGGGATCAGTACCGACGCGGCCCTCGTATATCGTGATGTCGGGCCTCAGATAAGGACGGCGACTACGTCATCCTTACAACGTGTTCGAGAACCCACGAGTGGAAGCGTATCGAGAGAGGAAAGAATACCACGGGCCACGACGGCAGAAGGACGCGACGACGGCCGTCCGTTATCAAGGGTAGTGACGGGTACGTTCTGTCTTTCTCTTCGTCGTCACTGCAGACTCACCTCTCCTTCTCAGAGTGCAGAGGCAGACCATTTTTATTTACTTCTACAGGATTGGACCAAGTTCACTGAAGAATACTGGGGACAGGTACAAATAACCATGGGAATGGACAGGAATGGACAGGGATGGTAAATGGCTCAAACATCCCTCCGTACCATATATAATATGAATAAAATTTCCATCCGCATGACTTTCGCCTGCTATTAAGGACATGCAGATTACGGTCATTCAGCTTCATTCCTTCATTCAGCCCGGTCCAGTCTTCTCTACCCCCAACCACAGTCCAGGTCCTGCTGGGGGATCCCCAAACACACGGCTGTCCAAGTCTCGACACGTTTCCTGTACTGACTTGGACTCGTCTCAGACTCATTGGCATTTTGACTCGGACGTCTCGTTCTTGGTCACTGGTTTCACTGAATATGGTTTTGGTCCCGTCTGAGAGTTTAAATTTAAACATTATTTTAAAAAAAATTAAATAACGTTCATGCGGTCTTTTCTTAGCGCATGCACAAAACAATTCCTGCTTGGAGAAAACAGCTGGAAACCACTGGCTGAAAGCACAGATGAAGCCAACTACGTTGCCGTAAGGCAACTCGCACTAGGCCCGGTTGCCTCGTACCGAGCCCAAGCACAATTGTCGCCCCTCCCCCGCTGGCCTCCACTCATACTGCGCTTAACGTTAACGTAGTGTGTGTGAGTGAGAGAGATAGAGAGAGAGACTCCCTGTCTGTCACTTCCTGTCCTCATCAGCGGCTGTAGTAAAGGTCTTGCACGAGTTTCTGGAAGGTCGCGAGTTTAAATCCCAGTAGTGTCCTTGAGCAAAACCCTGAACCCTAGTCTCTAACCCTCTCTTTTCTCTCTCCATCTTCTCACATCTTCCTTTATGTTGTTTTTTCATGTTTACATTTTTATACATTGTTGTAAGTTAATTAATAAGAGTTCTACATTCCTGTAAAGCTTTGGCGATACTGTACATGTATATGGTCATGCTAATAAAGCTTGCTGAATTGAACTGAGAGATCTTGGTGTGCTTGGTCTTACAGAAAGTCAAGCATCGCCCGTAGCACAGAGGATCCAGTGTTGGTATGTGGGTAAGGTTAAATGTGTGTGTGTGTGTGTGTGTGTGGATATGAGCACGTGTAAATGATTGGGTGTGTGTAAAAAGACAGACCTTGATCTGACAGGAAGTCCAGCATGGTCTGTAAGAGGAAGGAGAGGTGGCGGACGCTGAGGGCGGGGTTCCCCATGCGCCGGGACGCGTACACCAGTTCATGCAGCAAACGCATCTGTACAGCCGCCCAGCCACGGTGAGTTCCTACACACACACACACACACACACACACAGAAAGAAAATGATTGAGATAGACAGAAAGACAAAGAGAGGAAGACAGACATGAAACCAAATTACAGATTCTCCTATTATTATTATTGTTATTATTACTATGACCACTTCTGTTGTTATTATTCTTTATGGCTGATATTAGTATTAATGATATTCGACGTTTTTGTCCTTACTGTGCTCCTAAGCCACTGGTAATAATGCACTATATACAGTACAGTCATGTCAGAAAGCTACCCGTGTTGTGTTAATAGGCCGTGTGCGAACACAGTATCGTGTGTGTAGTGTGTGTGTGTGTGGGGGGGGGGGGGGGGGGGGGGTTGAATCTGCCATCGTTCGACACCATCTGACTCTCACACATGATCATCTGCTCAGCATTAGTGCACATCCCGCCTACGCTGCTGCAGCTTATTAATACACTTCTGAATGTGTTCCAGTTAACGCTGCTAAAAATAACTCAAAGCCACTCTGATCTCTGGAAAAAACACTCAGTCATATTCAGATTAGATCGTGTATCTACACCTGATCAAATAAATATGGAAATATTTCTTCATTAAGAAATCCAAGCGATACAACACAGAGCATCTTTCTGTACATATTAAGGTGTGGATTCTGGACCCGTCAGCCACAGTGAAGGAGGCGTGGCCTCTGGACCCGTCAGCCCCAGTGAAGGAGGCGTGGCCCCTGGACCCGTCAGTCCCAGTGAAGGAGGCGTGGCCCCTGGACCCGTCAGTCCCAGTGAAGGAGGCGTGGCCCCTGGACCCGTCAGCCCCAGTGAAGGAGGCGTGGCCCCTGGACCCGTCAGCCCCAGTGAAGGAGGCGTGGCCCCTGGACCCGTCAGTCCCAGTGAAGGAGGCGTGGCCCGTGGACCCGTCAGTCCCAGTGAAGGAGGCGTGGCCCCTGGACCCGTCAGCCCCAGTGAAGGAGGCGTGGCCCCTGGACCCGTCAGCCCCAGTGAAGGAGGCGTGGCCTCAGACCCGTCAGTCTTAGTAAAGCAGGCATGGCCCTTAACCAGTCAGCCCCAGTGAAGGAGGCGTGGCCCGTGGACCAGTCAGCCACAGTGAAGGAGGCGTGGCCCCTGGACCCGTCAGTCCCAGTGAAGGAGGCGTGGCCCCTGGACCCGTCAGCCCCAGTGAAGGAGGCGTGGCCCCTGGACCCGTCAGCCCCAGTGAAGGAGGCATGGCCCCTGGACCCGTCAGCCCCAGTGAAGGAGGCGTGGCCCCTGGACCCGTCAGTCCCAGTGAAGGAGGCGTGGCCCGTGGACCCGTCAGTCCCAGTGAAGGAGGCGTGGCCCCTGGACCCGTCAGCCCCAGTGAAGGAGGCGTGGCCCCTGGACCCGTCAGCCCCAGTGAAGGAGGCGTGGCCTCAGACCCGTCAGTCTTAGTAAAGCAGGCATGGCCCTTAACCAGTCAGCCCCAGTAAAGGAGGCGTGGCCCGTGGACCAGTCAGCCCCAGTGAAGGAGGCGTGGCCTCAGACCCGTCAGTCTTAGTAAAGGAGGCATGGCCCCTGAACCAGTCAGCCCCAGTGAAGGAGGCGTGGCCACTGAACCAGTCAGACCCAGTGAAGGAGGCGTGGCCCCTGGACCCGTCAGTCTTAGTAAAGGAGGCATGGCCCCTGAACCAGTCAGCCCCAGTGAAGGAGGCGTGGCCTCTGGACCCGTCAGTCTCAGTAAAGGAGGCATGGCCTCTGAACCAGTCAGCCCCAGTGAAGGAGGCGTGGCCTCTGGACCTGTCAGTCCCAGTGAAGGAGGCGTGAGCTGTGTATCTCTCGGTCCCCTCTTGCAGTTAGAAAGCCTTCAAACACTGTTAGATATTTCTCTTTCTCACTTACTTAATACAGCTAATAAGCACAACAGAAACAAAGATAGACTACAAGTTTATTTTTTAGGGTTTGGTCAGGTGATTAGTAGTAATCATTTGAAGACAGACAGCGACTCAGCTGTTTGGACAGCCAAAGCCAAAGTTTACTCCACCCCAATCCAGTCTAGCCAGGATCTTCTTTTTAGGTCTGTTTCAAACTTGCGCCTTTTCCCGGACCCGAGGCCATTTGAACCCTGGGTTTGGTACGACTGGTGAAGTGCGAATTATGTTTTCAAGCCTGCGGAGTGGTCCAGAGCTCTGATCCCTGGTCTTCTTGAATACAGGGGTCTGTCCACATTAGGTGTGCGGGAGCCACCCATCCTCAGGGCCACGTGCCAAGTAACGTAATCGATTCAACTAGTCACGTTACTTCCTGTTTCTACTTTTGTGATGACTGACGGATATATAAAACTAGTCCTTCATAGCAACAGCAAACATTTTCAAAACTGCAGGCGCAAAAGTAAAATACGGAACTGCGCAATCGATCCTGTAAGGAAATCTTCCGCGCGAATACAAACCTGCCATCGAGCCCAGAAGCGTTCTGTGTGAAAACGTCCGTAATCTAAAGATCGTTCTCTCTACATTTCCTACGCTCCCGTCTTTAGCTTCCATCCTTTCTATTTTATGTCCTCTCTCTCTCTCTCTCTCTCTCTCTCTCTCTCCTCCTCCAGTACAAGTCAAATGTCTCCATCTGTATGTTCTGGTGTGTGGTGCGCTGTTACAGGATGCTGATACACAAGCTCAATCTCATTAGCTTCAGTACGAGCATAAAGCCATAAATTTGGAGCTGCTAAGCTATCGCGCCAAACCATATGGATCTTCAAGAGACACCCATCATCCAGACCAAAGCATAAACTCGTACATTCATGCCACCTGCTCTCAAATCTCTTGTCCTTCCTTGTACAAATGAACAAAATACAAAGCAAAAAATAAATAAATAAACAAACAATCACACACACTCCTTCGTCCCTAATTCCTTCTCTCCGTCACACAGATACACGCCTAAAAACTGCAACATGTAGGCTGAGCAGGCATTTTCATCCTTCAGTGTCAAAGCCATCTGGGCTCCTATTTTTTAAAAAAACTGGCTCCCTCCGTCCACCCGCTGTGATGGTAGACTAAACTCGGTTCCAAACGCTTAAGCGCTAAAATGACAAAATGCCGGATCGATACAGCGAAGGGGAAGAAAAGGGTCGATATAGGGAAGGCGCTGAAGTTTTGGCCGCCAAATACACACAAAAAAAAAAAAAAAAAAAAAAAAAAAAAAAACAGGGCAGGTTGCCAACAATTTCACAAACTTGACGAAAAATGCAGAAAAATCTGTAACTATGGCAACAGATTAGCCGGAACAACTGAAAGAACCTAGTGTAAGTGACCAAAAAAAAAAAAACCCCAAAGCACGGGCAGACTAAATCAAAGTGATCGCAAATGTTGAAAGCATGTCAACTGTAAAAAAATAAACACGGGGAAAAAAAGCAATGGGCCGAGAATCTCGAAAACACTCGTGTTGCGCGATGCTAAATATTTCTGCAGATTTTCGAGGAAACGCTTCAGTACGTCGGGGTTTTTAAATCGGACCGCGTCATTAAAACCTTTATACGCAATTACAGAGAGCTTTAATTAATTTCGACAGCGGCGGGCGGACCTCGTTAGACCCGAGCTGCGAAAACGTTATTTAAAACTCGAGTGTTTCTCGCACGGGGTGTCTTTCCTTTTTTTTTTTTTTTTTTTTTTTTTTTTTAAAAAACTGTCTAGCTCTCTGTCACTCTGTCTAACTGAGTAATTGAAGTCTGGAGAAATCCCAGGGCAATTAAAAACCCATTTACTCCTCTATTTGTCCTTGTGGTTCTCAAGTGACTAAACCGAGAGAGAGAGAGAGAGAGAGAGAGAGAGAGAGAGAGAGAGACGGACAAGGATAAGAACCATGGGCTACACTTGATTCCACGAAGCTCACGACTAATATCAACTCTGATGTCACATGGTGATCCCGGAAGGCTTTTAACGGGGGAAACTGATCGAACCTGACCTAACCAGAGCTTTACACGGAAGGTCTGATTAAACGTAAACCACAAGCATTTCTCTCTGAGAATAAATGCTACATACATTTAAAAAAAAAATAAATAAATAAAAAATAGAAATCAGCTCCGTCTCAGACAGCGAATTTCTAGACTATAAGATGCACCTCTCCTGAATTCTGCCTACTAAGAACAAAAAAAAGACAAAAGATTAAAACAATAATAGTCTGCTTAATAGTCTTAAACACATGCAAAGACATGCAGTAAAGCAAAACTGCCTTAAGAATCCATCCATCCATCCATCCATCCAAACTCTGTACCTCTGATCCTACACAGGGTCGCAGGGAATCTGGAGCATATCCCAGGGGACTCGGGGACACGAAGTGGGAGACACCCTGGAAGGGGTGCCAACTCATCACAGGGCACAGTCACACACACACCCCCTGTGGGCAACTTGGAAATACCAAATCAGCCTACAACGGGTGTCTTTAGGCTGAGGGAGGAAACCGAGGTACCTGGTGGAAACCCCCGAAGCACAGGGAGACTCCACGCACACACACACAGGGCGGCGGCGAGAATCGAACCCCCAACCCCGGAGGCGTGAAGCAAACGCGCTAACCAAAGAGCAGCAGATCACTAAACAAACTCAGCATATGATGTGATCCCAAAATGCATCGGTAGTCTCATGTACACTTTATGCAGCTTTATAAAGACAGCGGTTGGTAAGTTTTATCTAATCGTCTCGCTTAGAGAACGTGCTGCAGTTCGTCTGGAGACTTGATCACATCAGTGGGTGTTTGTTTCCAAAATTCCAAAGCGCGTTCTTTTATAATGGGGCACGCGACCGAATGGACCCCGAGGAGGATTATCTCGCCGACGTCTTGGTTTCATCCGACTGCCGAAGCCATGGTCCGCAAAGAGCTTACAAAGCGTGTAACGCATCTCGATGCCGAAAGGTATCGTCCTGGAAACGGTTTCCAAAACGTTAGATGTACCACGGGACGAGCGGAGAAGAAAAAAAAAAACAGTGACGCTACGGGGAACTACCAGGACGTCCCCTCCGAAAGCGATGAAAGGACGTGATCGGAGAACTCGTCATCAGAGAGGCTGCCAAGAGACCTGCAGCAACATTTAAAGAGCTGCAGGAATATCTGGCAAGTACTGGCCACTCTCTGCATGCGACCTCTCACATTCTTTACACGTTTGGACTAGGTGGCTACACGGAAGCCCGTCCTTAACCAAAACGGAAAGATCCAAGCCCAGCTAAATCACCCCAGACCATGTGGGAAATGAGAAAGGTAGAACTTTTTGGGAATAAATCTAAAAAAAAAACAAAAACAAGACACCAGACCTACAGTAAAGCATGGTGGTGGCAGCATCATAAGCGGGTACTGGGGGACTAGTCACGATTGAGGGAATGATTGACAGCTCCAAATACCAAACTATTCACGGCCCAGTCGGCGCTCATATCCCTTACGATCTGTCTTTATTGATCGTGTACATTACAGCACAGTGAAATTCTTTTCTTCGCATACCCCAGCATGTCAGGAAGCTGAGGTCAGAGCGCCCCCGGAGCACAGAGGGTTAGCAGGCTTGCTCAAGGGCAAGTCGTAGCTTATCAGTGCTGGGGCTTGAAACCCTGACCTTCCGATCAGTAACCCAGTAACCTCCAAGCCACCCCTGCCCACCGAATTTAAGAGTTCGTTAAGGGGTGTGCATACTTATGCAACCAGGTTTTTTATTATTATTTTCCCTGAAATGCTATTTGTAGAAACTTGTGCAGACGTGTAGTCTTTTATATCCGCTGTAAAAAGCAATAACGTATACGAACTACAGACCATATTGGAACAACAATACCGGTTTAAAAAGAGAAAGAAAACGGAAAAGCAATACCGGAGCGCTGAGGGATTAAAAGCGAGCTTCCCACTCAAAATGGATCTAAACGTGTGGCTTACTGTAGGCAAACACCGAGATCAATATTCAACCTAAACAACTTTGGCTGAGATTTTAAGTGCCTCAGGGAGACAGCCTTCAGACAGAATGCATAAACGTGTCTAACAAAACACAGAGTCCCATTAGGAAACACAAACACACACTGAGGATCAGAAGCATAATACCCACGACCCTGAATTCTGAGGCTAAGCGTACAGTCTGCGTCGATCGTTCACCTGTTCTGTGAAATGCGGGAAATAAATGCGTTTCTCTCACACGTAACGATACCGTCACTGTTCGGTCATCACCTCTCGACTTGATTAGCGTAAATCCCTGCTCGACGGCCCGCGTGCTTTCACTATAAAAGAGCCGATGAGGATCCGAAACACGGAGGCGTCCGCTCTTTAGTCGTCCAGATTATATTACGCCCCCCCATCCTGCATTATATATCTTTAGAAATCAACACGTGAACTTAAAATGGCTTCCTAGAAGAGTTCTGAAAGGTCTAACTTCTTGGCTATTCTCCACTTCGGTTAAGGGTTTCCTGCATTACCCACAATGCCATTCTATCTTCCGATAGTGGTCCAAATGGATTTCCCGACTTCCAACCTACAGTGCGATGCAGCGGCGCTTTATTGTTTCGCTTTATCGTCCGGCCCTCGTCCCCTCACCCATACGCTGCTAATACCACAGTCGCCGGCACCGCGCTCGGCATCTCGTAGACCTCTAACCAGTCCTTACGAGATCTCGAAGGTTGGCGTTTTTGCCGATTGTTGCGGCCAAAGATGCTCGATTTTTTTTTCTAAATTTACCGTGCTATTTGCGATGTTTTTTTGAGCTTTATTTGCGGAAAATACTCGAATCTGCGAAGTCGCGATCGCGCGATATTATTTCGCGGTGATGTCTGCTGGTAAACGAGACCTTTTAGCAGTACTACTGCTCGAAGCACGTGAAACGAAGACGGCTTTGGCTGAACGCGCGCCGTGACGACGTCACGCGCCATGTCTCCTGTGGGAAAATCTGCGGTCATTTAGAAAAATTGCAAGCTCCCGCGAATACTGCGGAGTTTCTTCGATTTTGCGTTCGCAGAACTAGCCGAGCCGAGTCTCGTCGCGTTCTGGGACTCGCGTTCCGTGTCCGGCTTCGGCTCCAACGTCTCCACTACTTCTACGCTGAATTCCTCGTTAACATGACGTCGGACGTCGCTGGAAAACCAACAACACCGTCCTCCTGCCAGATTAGCATGGCCCCACCTCTAACTTCTCACAGGAATAACGGAAATGCAGCACCGGCCAACAAATCAGCGCCAGAATCACTGCTCGTGTCATAAATATTTAAATAACGACACGATTCAGAGTGGAACTCTCCTTCAAAGGGGCAGACTCGTTTGACGATGTTAAGAGAAGCTGTGCACGTTGTGTGCTTCTGCTCCTCTGTTCTTCAGCTATTATTTCTGCTCAGCTCTTTTGAGTAAAGCTGCTTTCCCCAGGATGTGGCGGAATCCGTCAGGAAACACATCGATATTCCTTTCTGATGTGCCGTGGGTGGAGATTACCGTTTTCTTCACCCCCATAACCAGGAAACTCACTGAGACACGAATGACGCTCATAAAGGATCGCCGGAGGTTGTTCTTCTTCACGGAGGTCTCCCTGTTTACTCGGTATGAGACCTGAAAACAGAGCATGCTGGAGAGAAACTGAAAAGATCCAGAAATAAAGATGCGTTCTCGCTCTAACACGGTGGTCCAGACTACAAAGTGTACCGAACCCCAGATCTCCTCCGATTGGCCGATTCACGGTTAGGTAAAAAGTACGCTGTATAAAATCCACACCTCTGGTGAACTTCTTCACCCGAGCGTACGCATCACACGCCGCCATGTTTCGATGGACGCCGTCCGATGGCGAGGGGTGCGTTTTTAACGGACGTTCTTGTGAAAGCGGCCTGCCAGGCAAATAAATATATATATAAATGTAAAAATAAACATGTGCGTGTGTATACGAAGAATGCGGAAGAAGAGAGGATTTCGGAGGAAACGAGTCCTCCATCCTTGATCCTCCGGCACGTACAAAACAGCTTCCGGATGAAACCAAGGACGACGCAGAGACACCTTGGTTGTCCCTACACATGCCAACCCTTTCATGAATAACAGACTGGTAGCGTATGACTAATATTACAAATAAAATCAAAGTGCCCATTTTAGCCTTGATAAATCTCTGGCTTCGGACTTTGGGGATTATGTGAAAAAAAAAAAATAAATAAATAAAAGTAAAAGGATAATGATGTCTTCCTAGGGGGTAAAAAAATAATAAACAATTTTCAGGATAAGTGCTGTTGTACAATCACTTTTTGACTTTCATAGCCTTGTGACTGTAATTAATGGCGCAGGAGGAGTCCGTTCTGAGCATGCGATGCCTGGGGAGTACTGGCCCTGTTCTTGCTTCCCTTGAAACCACTGTCTCGATGAATTCATAACGACTTTTCATTAAACGTTTACTACTGGAACTCGACCGACGTCGGTCTGTTATCCCTCAATCAACATCAACTGTACTTAAACATCCATTATACTTCATTTAACATCCGTCAAATCCATTAAATACCCCTTCTACTCATTCAGCATCTATTATACTGTATATACCATTCAACACCCGTTCTACCTTTTAACAACCGTTACGCTCACTTACCCTCCATTACAATTCATTCAGATTTCATTCGACCTCCTCCACCATCTATTAAACCTCACCCTGCATCTGCTATACCTCATTCAACACTGATTACACCTCATACACAACTGTTACACCGAGAACAACATTCATTACATATCATTCAACACCTATACACCTCCTCCCGCAAACATTAAACATCACACATCTATACACCTCACCCGGCATCCATTATACCTCACACAACATCTATACACCTCATTCCACATCTATAGTACCTTATTCCACATTCCACAGCTGTACTACCTCTTTCCATATCTATAGTACCTCATCCCAACATCTATAGTACCTCATTCCACATAAATAGTACCTCATTCCACATCTATAGTACCTCTTTCCACATCTATAGTACCTCATTCCAACATCTATAGTACCTCATTCCACATAAATAGTACCTCATTCCACATTCCACAGCTGTACTACCTCATTCCACATCTATAGTACCTCATCCCACATCTATAGTACCTCATCCCTACATCTATAGTACCTCATTCCACATCTATAGTACCTCATCCCACATCTATAGTACCTCATCCCTACATCTATAGTACCTCATTCCACATCTATAGTACCTCTTTCCACATCTATAGTACCTCATTCCAACATCTATAGTACCTCATTCCACATAAATAGTACCTCATTCCACATTCCACAGCTGTACTACCTCATTCCACATCTATAGTACCTCATCCCACATCTATAGTACCTCATCCCTACATCTATAGTACCTCATTCCACATCTATAGTACCTCATCCCACATCTATAGTACCTCATTCCACATCTATAGTACCTCATTCCACATCTATAGTACCTCATCCCACATCTATAGTACCTCATCCCTACATCTATAGTACCTCATTCCACATCTATAGTACCTCATCCCACATCTATAGTACCTCATCCCTACATCTATAGTACCTCATCCCTACATCTATACCTCATTCCACATCTATAGTACCTCATCCCACATCTATAGTACCTCATCCCTACATCTATAGTACCTCATTCCACATCTATAGTACCTCATCCCAACATCTATAGTACCTCATTCCACATAAATAGTACCTCATTCCACATCTATAGTACCTCATTCCACATTCCACAGCTGTACTACCTCATTCCACATCTATAGTACCTCATCCCAACATCTATAGTACCTCATTCCACATAAATAGTACCTCATTCCACATCTATAGTACCTCATTCCACATTCCACAGCTGTACTACCTCTTTCCACATCTATAGTACCTCATTCCACATCTATAGTACCTCTTTCCACATCTATAGTACCTCATTCCAACATCTATAGTACCTCATTCCACATAAATAGTACCTCATTCCACATTCCACAGCTGTACTACCTCATTCCACATCTATAGTACCTCATCCCACATCTATAGTACCTCATCCCTACATCTATAGTACCTCATTCCACATCTATAGTACCTCATCCCACATCTATAGTACCTCATTCCACATCTATAGTACCTCATTCCACATCTATAGTACCTCATCCCACATCTATAGTACCTCATCCCTACATCTATAGTACCTCATTCCACATCTATAGTACCTCATCCCACATCTATAGTACCTCATCCCTACATCTATAGTACCTCATCCCTACATCTATAGTACCTCATTCCACATCTATAGTACCTCATTCCACATCTATAGTACCTCATTCCACATCTATAGTACCTCATCCCAACATCTATAGTACCTCATCCCAACATCTATAGTACCTCATCCCAACATCTATAGTACCTCATTCCACATCTATAGTACCTCATTCCACATCTATAGTACCTCATTCCAACATCTATAGTACCTCATCCCAACATCTATAGTACCTCATTCCACATCTATAGTACCTCATTCCACATCCATAGTACCTCAACCCAACATCTATAGTACCTCATCCCACATCTATAGTACCTCATCCCACATCTATAGTACCTCATCCCACATCTATAGTACCTCATCCCACATCTATAGTACCTCATCCCACATCTATAGTACCTCATCCCAACATCTATAGTACCTCATCCCACATCTATAGTACCTCATCCCACATCTATAGTACCTCATTCCACATCTATAGTACCTCATCCCAACATCTATAGTACCTCATCCCAACATCTATAGTACCTCATTCCACATCTATAGTACCTCATTCCACATCTATAGTACCTCATCCCAACATCTATAGTACCTCATCCCAACATCTATAGTACCTCATCCCACATCTATAGTACCTCATCCCACATCTATAGTACCTCATTCCACATCTATAGTACCTCATTCCACATCTATAGTACCTCATTCCACATCTATAGTACCTCAACCCAACATCTATAGTACCTCATCCCACATCTATAGTACCTCATCCCACATCTATAGTACCTCATCCCAACATCTATAGTACCTCATCCCACATCTATAGTACCTCATCCCACATCTATAGTACCTCATTCCACATCTATAGTACCTCATCCCACATCTATAGTACCTCATTCCACATCTATAGTACCTCATCCCAACATCTATAGTACCTCATCCCAACATCTATAGTACCTCATTCCACATCTATAGTACCTCATCCCACATCTATAGTACCTCATCCCACATCTATAGTACCTCATCCCACATCTATAGTACCTCATCCCACATCTATAGTACCTCATCCCAACATCTATAGTACCTCATTCCACATCTATAGTACCTCATTCCAACATCTATAGTACCTCATCCCAACATCTATAGTACCTCGTTCCACATCTATAGTACCTCATCCCACATCTATAGTACCTCATTCCAACATCTATAGTACCTCGTTCCACATCTATAGTACCTCATTCCACATCTATAGTACCTCATTCCAACATCTATAGTACCTCATCCCAACATCTATAGTACCTCGTTCCACATCTATAGTACCTCATCCCACATCTATAGTACCTCATTCCAACATCTATAGTACCTCATCCCAACATCTATAGTACCTCATTCCACATCTATAGTACCTCATTCCACATCTATAGTACCTCATTCCACATAAATAGTACCTCATCCCACATCTATAGTACCTCATTCCAACATCTATAGTACCTCATTCCAACATCTATAGTACCTCATCCCAACATCTATAGTACCTCATTCCACATCTATAGTACCTCATTCCACATCTATAGTACCTCATTCCACATAAATAGTACCTCATTCCACATTCCACAGCTGTACTACCTCATTCCACATCTATAGTACCTCATCCCACATCTATAGTACCTCATCCCACATCTATAGTACCTCATCCCTACATCTATAGTACCTCATTCCACATCTATAGTACCTCATCCCACATCTATAGTACCTCATTCCACATCTATAGTACCTCATCCCACATCTATAGTACCTCATCCCACATCTATAGTACCTCATTCCACATCTATAGTACCTCATCCCACATCTATAGTACCTCATCCCTACATCTATAGTACCTCATCCCTACATCTATAGTACCTCATTCCACATCTATGGTACCTCTTTCCACATCTATAGTACCTCATCCCAACATCTATAGTACCTCATCCCAACATCTATAGTACCTCATTCCACATCTATAGTACCTCATCCCAACATCTATAGTACCTCATCCCAACATCTATAGTACCTCATTCCACATCTATAGTACCTCATCCCAACATCTATAGTACCTCATCCCAACATCTATAGTACCTCATCCCAACATCTATAGTACCTCATTCCACATCTATAGTACCTCATTCCACATCTATAGTACCTCATTCCACATCTATAGTACCTCATTCCAACATCTATAGTACCTCATTCCACATCTATAGTACCTCATTCCACATCTATAGTACCTCATCCCACATCTATAGTACCTCATCCCACATCTATAGTACCTCATCCCACATCTATAGTACCTCATCCCACATCTATAGTACCTCATTTTGCATAAATTACCTCATTCTCTCTTTCAGCTTCTATTATCATTCATTCAACATATATTATATCTCATTTAACATCCATCACATCCATTTTCTTCAGTCTACAACGTTACAAAGGTTTATTTCAAATCCTCCTGCTTTGCTAATCCCAGGACGCCATGTCTGATCAGCTACATTGTTTAACAGGAAGGATTCTGTAAGACGGGTCGATGTGTGTAGGACTGCGTGAGGGTGTGGTACCTTTGCTGAAGTCTTTAGGGTCGAGAGAGAGACTGTAGCCGGGCAGCGTCTCCAGCAG
>NC_030429.2:25522585-25565085 GCF_001660625.3 Ictalurus punctatus | reverse complement strand
ATCACCGAGGCCGAGCAGAGACCCTCCAGAGCAGCTGAGAGAGAGAGAGAGAGAGAGAGAGACAGAGGCAGACAGAGAGAGATACACAGACAGACAGAAAGACACAGAGAGAGAGAAAGAGAGAGAGACAGACAGAGAGACACACACAGACAGACAGAGACACAGACAGACAGACAGACAGAGACACAGACACAGATAGAGAGAGACACAGATAGAGAGAGACACAGACAGACAGACAGTGACACAGACAGACAGACAGAGACACAGACAGAGACACAGACAGAGACACAGACAGACAGACATTATTCAATGTTGATTATTTTGTTTCACTGTGTGAAAGTCCTGGCTCGGCTCGGCTCGGCTCGGCTCTTACCCCCCAGCCAGAGGAAGTCGTTGACTGAGCGCAGCAGCTCGACGGCCATGTGGTAGTGGACCAGAGCGTCCTGTAACATTCCCGCCTGCAGACACAGGTCCCCCACGTGCTTCCTCATGCGGCCCTGACACCGCTTCTTATAGTGCCTTACCGGGACAACGGGGGGAAGAAGAAGAAGAAGACCTTCTCTTAGGCATACTTCCATTCAGAACAAGCTTACAGAAAACACACCCATTTACTCTTTAACAACAACAACAACAACAACAACAACAACAGGAACGGTGTTCATCACCAACACAACAGCTCCGTAACAAGCACCTGTACAACTGTAACTTCTATAAAACGGGTCTTCTCTCAAGGAACTACTCCTTTTACCGCTAAAGGACCAGAAAACTGAAATAATGGTCTTCGGCCCATCGGCGCCGTCCTCCGACGTCATCCGTCAGCGGGGTCCTCTCTCGTCTCACGCGCGTGACTGTCGAACACCTGCCTCTACCTTTTGTGTGTTTCGATAAGCAGATTAGTGCAGTGGTAGAAAGCAGACTGAGATCGATTGCTAGAGCGGAGCTGATGCTCTCCTCGAGACTGTTCTTCACGTGTTCAGAACATCTGGATCGGACTACTGCAGTTCACTCTCTGTGCGTCTGCTAGAACAGCTGTAGAAAACGCAGCAACCGGATTACCGACTGGCGGTAAAACACACGTGAGCACGTGAAACCCTGTCCTCGCTTCTCTTCACCGGGTTCCCGGGTAAGTCCGTAAGATCTTCTCACCCCGTACACCGCTCCAGGACTCCTTCCACCGTCCGCCCGATTCCCGCTCTCAGTTCCGCGCTCACGCCTGAAGCCTACAGGTCTTTCTCCGTGGCTGCTCCTAGTCTCCGGTCTAGTCTTCCTCTCCACGTCAGATCTCCTCCTTCCTGTGTGTATTCTTCAGGTCTGAATCGAGGGTGTAAATTTCTCATCGGGCCTTTTTTTTTTTTTTTTTTTCAGTTTTTGTCTAGTCCTTTAAATTAGTTTTAACTCCGTGTTATACTTCCTGTACAGCACGTCGATTTCAACACCGGTCGTTTTTAAATGCGCTTCACAAACTAAACTAAACTAAGGGAAGAAGCAGAGCGATGAGGACAAGATCAAAGGCAAAAAAAAAAAAAAAAAAGACAACGGCCACAGACTACATCTCTGCCCGGCTTGGCAAAGGAACAGACGACGGGAAGACGGGAGGATTACGAGGGCGGAGCTTGAGGACAGAGAACACTGTTCTGAGCGGGCGGGAGGAGGAGTGATGCGGGGGGGTGGGGTGGAGGGGGGGGGGGATATCACTCCGACTTCATCGGCTCACCTTCTCACACCCGAAAACAAACTCGCACCACAGTGCGGAAGAGCGCCAAGAAGAAAGAGAAATAAACACAAAGCGACAGCGAATAAATAGAAACAAAAACAGGAAACGAGGAGGGAAAACATCCCGGACTTTTCCCTTCTGGAATATTCCACAGGTTCATCTTAAACACAGACACTTCATACACCATTTTATACACAAACACACGTATAGTTTGTCTTGAAGAATAATAATAATAATAATAATAATAATAATAATAATAATAATTTGCAATAAAATCAATATAAAAAAGTATAATGAAATAATTATTAAAGATAATACGAGACCACTTTTCCTTCTCCAAGAACATTTTTTTTAAATAAAGTTCAATTCTTTCACACAAACACACACAACAAAAAAAAGATCACTTACGTTGTAAACATGATAAATATAATAAAAGTATAAATATAATCAATAAAATCCTAACAAAAAGACAGACAAGTGAAGACTGCGTATTTCTAAACATTACCCCCGCCCAATCGAATTCCAATCGGATCAGGTATCTGACGTGTTTTCTCCGAGATCTGATCCGAGAGCCATCTAGAACATTAATGTAATAAGATGAAGGAATCAAGTTAATGACAACCCCAGTTCCGAAAAAGTTGGGACAGTATGGAAAATGTAAATAAAGGGAGTGATTTGGAAAATTCAGTTCCCGCTGTACTATACTGAAATCACGTTATTATCACGTTATTATCACGTTATTATCACGTTATTATCACGTTATTATCACGTTATTTGATGTTTTACTTTGTACATTTTAATTTATTTCTGAAAACATACTTATTCATTTAAAATCTGATGACTGCGACACACTTCAAAAAAAAAAAAAAAAGGTGGGACAGTCGACTGTTCAGCGCTGTGTGACATCAGCTTTTCTTGTAATAACACCGATTAGGCGTTTGGACGCCGGGTGAAGACACCAGATGGTTAAGTTTACTGAGCGGAATTTCCTCCCATTCATCCGTTATGCATTTCATCAGCTGAGCGACTGTACGGGGACTTCGTAACGCGCCACACGTTCTCAATGGGACACAGGTCAGGACTGCAGCAGGACACGCTCGCACCCGCACTCTCTGCTTACGCGACCACGCGCGTGTAATCCGGGAAGAATGCGGTTCGGCTTGTCCTGCTCTGGATGGCAGCACGTTACTCCAAAATGTGCTCATATCTTTCTACATTAATGCTGCCCACATACCTTGAACACTGACACGCCCACATACCTTGAACACTGACACGCCCACATACCTTGAACACTGACACGCCCCCATACCTTGAACACTGACACGCCCACATACCTTGAACACTGACACGCCCACATACCTTGAACACTGACACGCCCACATACCTTGAACACTGACACGCCCACATACCTTGAACACTGACACGCCCACATACCTTGAACACTGACACGCCCACATACCTTGAACACTGACACGCCCCCATACCTTGAACACTGACACGCCCACATACCTTGAACACTGACACGCCCACATACCTTGAACACTGACACGCCCCCATACCTTGAACACTGACACACCCCCATACCTTGAACACTGACACGCCAACATACCTTGAACACAGACACGCCCACATACCTTGAACACAGACACGCCCACATACCATGGGCACAGACACGCCCACATGCCATGACGGACGCTGGCTGATAACAGCTTGGATGGTCCTTTTCGTGAGCCGCGACCCGTCCTTGCTCTTGAAGGACTTTGCCTTTTTGGAGGCTCCTTATATATTATGATTAGACGTTTGCCTCATCGGCTTCACATCACCTTCTCATCACTTATTAGTCCTAAAACTTCCCCTGTCCCAACTGTTTTAGAACATGTTGCAAGCATCAATTCTAACCATGATCTGGAATATTATTAATAATAAGCATCTGAGGAACTCACCTGCTGTCCGTGTCCAACCCGACGAAGTCCTTCTTCTCGAACGGCACGCACAGGAGCGGGATCTTATCCCCGGATTTATCCGTAGCCCGATCCAGCCTTTTGGACTCCAGGACGATGAAGATGGACTGGATGAAGTCCTCGATGGTCTTCTCCAGCTCGGGGCAATCGTCGTATCCGGGGAAGAAGGCCACGTCGGGTCGCTGGAGCTCGGCGGTGGCGTGTCCGCTCAGACCGAACGCCAGCAGACGCGAGTCGTACAGCGCCGGTCCCAGTCTCTCCTTCATGGCGCGGAACCTCTCGGACGTGAGCGCCCACTCGCTGCCCGCCGCCGCACACCAAGCCACGGCCACCAGCCCCACAGCCCTGCGGTGCGACTGGAACTCGCCCCACTCTCCGTTCTCGGGGGCGTAGTGGTGGCGGTAGCGCACGGACAGCGAGCGCTGGTTGTCTCCTACACTCACCTGGGACACGCTCGCCACGCGCTTGTACACGATGAAGAAGTCATCCTCGGGCACGGCGCCCAGCGGCTGCACCAGCACCAGCACCGTCTGGTGATCTTCGGCACACTGCAGGTAATCCGGCACGCTCATGATGACGCGCCGAGGAAGTCTGCGAAGTCGAAACAAGAACAGTGTGAAAGTTCAACCGCACGGCTTCATCACAAACCGCCAGCAAGACAGGAAATGATCTAATCTCGTTATGATTCAGTGTGAAATCTTACCAGCTGCTCATAAAGCATTTCGGAGAGGAGAAAAAAAAAAACCATGACGATACTGGAGATGTGTGAGAACATTGTATCGTGGTATCATTTATCACGATATGGATATTATATCATCAAATCGCCCAGCCCTAACCTCAAAATCATTTCATCACATATTCAAATATATATCACTTTACAATTTCCATCCGGGCTCGATCTTCCCTTACCTCCTGTAGTATTATGTTCCTTAACGTTGGGTTTGATAAACATATATATTTATATATATATATTCCTTTTTAAAAAGCCAGAAAATCTTCCATGAAGTCTGAATGAATGAAAGAAATTTTCAGGGCTGTGTCACAAATCACCCCCTAGCTCCCTTTTGTAAGTGCACTACACATATAAAAGGTATTAAATAACATCTTTACACTTCATGTTCACACTTAATCATCTGTACAATCTTATTCCTATTCTAAACATTGAAAGTTTTAATCCGCTTTAATCCAATCTGAAACCATAATAACGCTAGCAATGCATAAAATGACATATTAGCGAGACCGAATCCCAATCGGCTCCACACTGCCTACCTAGGAGCACTCCATACAGTCCAGTATAACCTTCGCTACACCCTACATAGTGCACTACTCCTCTGTTTGGGATTCAGCCCTACTTACTACCGGCTAGTGTCACAACGACCAAAACAAACACGACGCTGTAAATAAACACTGACGACGCGATGCAGATAAACGCCAAGCGCGACTCCTTAAACATTCCCTGAGTCAGACTACAGTGATAATCACTGAAATGTGCTGGGGTTTAGGAGAATATTTCACTTACATGAGGGCGCGTCCCTTCCGAAAACAGTGTCGGGTTTTCCTTCGGTGGTTTTCTGACAGAAGCGTGTTGCTATAGCGACACCGCCATCTTGTGTTTGGGAGCCCCGCTCGGCTCAGAGGATTAGTAACTCGGTCACGTGGTGCATGTTCATACATTAAATACTGGCATTTAAATATTTAAATAAATACATGAAAGGCGTAAATAAATAAAATGCCTTATTTTATTGCCATCTTAGTTTTACATTGCTTTTATATTGCTGTTGTTGTTGTTGTTGATGATGTTATTATAATCATTTGCCTATTATTTCTGCCTATATTTTTAATGTTATAGTGTTATTATTTTATTGCTGTCACTTTCCCATTTTACAGTGGAAAGAAAGAAAGAATGTCATTACAATTACTGCCAAGTTACTTTCCCATCACTTTTTTATTCTTACTACTGCACTTTTACTCTTTTTTCACACGTTTTATTTTATATTTCTAGATTTCATTGTTATTCTCTTTTTGACACTGCTATTATTATTATTATTATTATTATTATTATTATTATTATTATTATTATTATTATTCCATCCATGCTTATTCTTCACGGTCGCGGGGAACCTGGAGTCTATCCCAGGGAGCATGGGGCACGAGGCGGGGTACACCCTGGACAGGGTGCCAGTCCATCACAGGGCACAATCACACACACACTCACACACCCATTCATACACATCTTATAGTGTTATTGTGCTCTTTATGTCGCTGAGAATAGTTAATGCACTGCATTTATTATTCATTATTAATATTTTTTGCCTTTTTATATTTTGTTACTATTTTATTTTTGTCGTCGCTTTAATTTGTTGCGTTTCTGTATTTCACTGTTTGACACTAGATCCGCGCGCAACTAAATAAACGAATAAACAAGCAACTAAATAAATAAATACGATCTCTAGACGCTAGATGGCGCAAACGCACTCGACACGTTGATGAAGAAGAAACGAAGAAGAAGGCGGAGTCACGTGATCCCCTGTGCACTTACTTCCGGGTGTGTGTTGTATAAGTGTAGTGAAGCCATGTAGCAGAACAGGCTGTGTAAATGAGTGTGTGTGTGTGTGTGTGAGAGTGTGTGTGAGTGTGTTACTCTTCTCCTGAGTTCTCTATCTCTCTCTCTCTCTCTCTGTGTGTGTGTGTGTGTGTGTGTGTGTGTGTAGAAGTTTATGTGGTTTAAAGTTGAGATTAATTTAGAGATTTAAACATGTCGGTGCAGCAGGGCAGAGAGAGCCTGAATACCGGGGCAAATCATCATCATCATCATCATCACCACCATCACCACCACCTTCCTCTCCATCCTCACCTCCATCCTCTTCCTCCTCCTCCTCCTCATCTTCATGTCCGGAAAGAGGAGGGTTTGTGTAGAGATGGTTTGGGTTACGGTGTAGAGCAGGACAGTGAGGAAGAGGAGGACATTTTAGCTGCACAGGACAGCGACCAGCCCAGAATCCTGCTGATGGGGCTCAGGCGCAGCGGCAAGTCCTCCATACAGAAGGTCTTTACACACACACACACACACACACACACTCACACACACTCACTTTATTCACTCTCAGTATACATACACAGTTACATTCCATCAGCTGTAAGGAATAAATAAGAGAGTCCTGCTGGAATAAAAACAATAAGCAATCCTCACAGAATTTGTAATGGTTTTAATGGAAACTGTACTGGTGGGAGACCCCCTGTGGGTCTCTACTGGTAATTTGTTGCCTTCTATTGGTGGGATGTTGCGTCTAGTGGATACCATTAAGGACCGGTAATGGTTAAGAGTTGATGGTTTGTAATGGTATTTGTAGTGGAAACCATTAGAATTTCTGTGATGGGTTTTTTTTCAGCAGGGAGCACTTCACTTATTATCAGCTCTTATTATTATTATTATTATTATTATTATTGTGTGTGTGTGTGTGTGTAGAGGACAATGTTCTGAGCTGAAGCTCTCCTTATCAGAGTGAAGCTTAAGCGCAATTTCAGTACACACACACACACACACACACACACACACACACTTCTCACTGCAGTGGTTACTGTAACGTCTCCATGGTAACGTGTTGTGTGAGTGGTCTGACTCTCCTGCTGTCTCAGGTGGTCTTCCACAAGATGTCCCCGAGCGAGACGCTGTTCCTGGAGAGCACTAACAAGATCTTCAAAGACGACATCAGCAGCAGCTCCTTTGTTCATTTCCAGATCTGGGATTTCCCGGGGCAGGTGGACTTCCTCGACCCCACGTTTGATTACGAGATGATTTTCAGAGGCACCGGAGCGCTCATCTTCGTCATCGATGCACAGGTGAGCTGGTTCTCCTCGCTCGCGTTCTCTCGCCTGCTTTCCCTTTCTCTCGCCTGCTTTTCCTTTCTCTCGCCTGCTTTCCGTTCTCCTCGCTCGCGTTCTCTCGCCTGCTTTCCCTTTCTCTCGCCTGCTTTCGATTCTGCTCGCTCACTTTCCCTTTCTCTGTCCTGCTTTCGGTTCTCCTCGCTCACTTTCTCTCGCCTGCTTTCGGTTCTCCTTGCTCGCTTCCCGTTTCTTTCGCCTGCTTTCGGTTCTCCTCGCTCGCTTTCGCTTTCTCTCACCTGCTTACCCTTTCTCTCGCCTGCTTTCGGTTCTCCTTGTTCACGTCCACTTTCTTTCGCCTGCTTTCTGTTCTCCTCGCTTGCTTTCTCTCGCTGACTTTCGGTTCTCCTCGCTGGCTTTCCCTTTCTCTCTCCTGCTTTCGGTTCTCCTCGCTCGCTTTCCCTTTCTCTCGCCTGCTTTCGGTTCTCCTCGCTCGCTTTCGCTTTCTCTCGCCTGCTTACCCTTTCTCTCGCCTGCTTTGGTTCTCCTTGTTTACGTCCACTTTCTTTCGCCTGCTTTCTGTTCTCCTCGCTTGCTTTCCCTTTCTCTCGCCTGCTTTCAGTTCTCCTCGCTCGCTTTCACTTTCTCTCTCCTGCTTTCGGTTCTCCTTGCTCGCTTTCCCTTCCTCTCGCCTGCTATCAGTTCTCCTCGCTCGCTTTCTCTCGCCGGCTTTCGGTTCTCCTCGTTCGCTTCCCCTTTCTCTTGCCTGCTTTCTCTTTCTCTCGCCTGCTTTCGGTTCTCCTCGCTCGCTTTCCCTTTCTCTCTCCAGCTTTCGGTTCTCCTCGCTCGCTTTCCCTTTCTCTCGCCTGCTTTCGGTTCTCCTCGTTCGCTTCCCCTTTCTCTTGCCTGCTTTCTCTTTCTCTCGCCTGATTTCGGTTCTTCTCGCTCGCTTTCGCTTTTTCTTTCGCTTTGTCGCTTTCTTTCTCTCTCCTTTTTCTTTCGCTTTCTTTCGCATGCTATTTTTTCCGCTTTCTCTTTTGCTCTCTCTTTCTTTTGCTCTCCCTTTTTCTTTCCTGTCACTTTTTTTTTTTCTGAATTTTTTTGTAATTGCTCTGTTTTTCTTTTATCTGCATATTTATTCTTTTGCCTGTTTGTTTTTTTTATTCTTCACTCGCCCCCTCTTCTTACAATTTTTCTCTTTTTTTTTTTTTTCTTCTTTCTCTCATTTTGAATTTTTCACTGGCTCGGTATTTCTTTCATCTGCATGTTTTTTTCTTCCACTCGTTTTCCCCCCATCACTCATTTTTTTTCTTTCAGTTGATTGTCATTTGTTTCGCACACTAGATCAGCTTTCCCTGCACTACAGGTGTGATATCAGACAGACACGTAGTTTTGATAAAAGCAGTTGGGGGAGGGTAGTGACTCCGCCGACTTTGCAGAGGAAGGAGCTGTTGCGCAGTGTTTGTACGGGATCAGCTGCAGTTGAAGCTGAACACTCGTCTCCTCCTGCAGGACGATTACATGGAGGCTCTGGGAAGGCTACACCTCACCGTGTCCCGCGCCTTCCGAGTCAACCCCAACATCAACTTCGAGGTGTTCGTGCACAAGGTGGACGGCCTTTCAGACGACCACAAGATCGAGACGCAGAGAGACATCCACCAGAGGGCTAATGACGACCTGGCAGACGCCAGCCTCGACAAGCTGCACCTCAGGTAAACCTCAAGTCTCTGATAAAGGAAAAACAGGAATGAGATTAAATACAAACTGAAGAAATCATAAAAATAGAGAGTGGAGCATTTTCAGCGGTTTTATTTTTTATTTTTATTTTTTTTAATTAGGTTCGGTGGTTGAGTTTAATTTACTGGTACATAATTGTTTAAGTACATAAAATTTAGAAAGTGGTGCATGGACCCCGATGATCGCTGCTTGAATTACTATAAATATTGTAAAAGGGAAACCTTATACAAAAACTGGGCGCGATAAAGACCGTCCCCTCCGAAACGGTTGGAGCGGCGAGGCCTGTTTGTGCTGTACACCAGAGACAATCGGGTTTGAGATCGAAAGACGGAGATGAGACGAGAGTTTAGGATTTCAGACCAGCCAATTGTTAGGCGAACAAAAGTATAGGAACAGATAAGTCTTGAAGTAAATAACACTTAATATTCGGTTGCATTTCCCCCGCTTGAAGTAACTTCATCAACCCTGCGACTCACTGACACCAAACTGCTGGATTCTTCTGTTGTGAAGCTTCTCCAGGGTTTTTACTGCAGTCTCTTTCAGGTGTTGTGTGTTTCGGGGGGTTTCTCCGTTCAGTCTCCTCTTCAGGAGGTGAGATGCTGCTCCACTGGGTGAAGGTCTGGTGATGGACTTTTCCAGTCTAAAACCTTCCACTTTCCCCCTGATGAAGTCCTGTGTCGAGGTGGAAGTGTGTTTTGGATCGTTGTCTTGCTGCATGATGAAGTTCCTCCTGATTCATTCGGAGGCATTTCTCTGTAAATTATCAGACAGGATGTTCCTGTAGACTTCTGAATTCATTCTGCTGCTCCATCATGAGTTCATCATCAATAAAGATCAGTGAGAATGTTCCAGAAGCAGCCGTGCAAGCCCAAGCCGTGAAGCTACCTCCACCATGTTCCACAGATCAGCTCGTATGTTCTGGATCATGAGCAGATCCTCTCTTTCTCCACACTTTGGACTTTCCATCACTTTGGTAGAAGTTCATCTCGGTTCCAGAACTTTTCTGGATCATCTCTGTGTTTCTTTGCGAATTCCAATCTGTCTTTCTGATCCTTGCTGATGATGAATGGTTTGCATCTTGTGGTATTGGCCTTGATATTTCTGCTCTCGAAGTCTTCTTCTAACAGTGGATTGTGAGACCTTCACCCCTGCCCTTTGGAGGTTGTTGGTGATGTCACTGACTTTTGTTTTTGGGTTTTTCTTCACAGCTCTCACAATGTTTCTGTCATCAGCTGCTGCTGTTTTCCTTTGCCGACCCATTCTGTGTCTGTTGCTAAGTACACCAGTGGTTTCTTTTTTCTTCAGGACATTTCAAATTGTTGTATTGGCTATGCCTAATGTTTGTGTAATGCCTCTGATTGATTTTTCCCTCTTTTCTCCCATAGACAGCTCTCTGATCTCCGTGTTGGTTTATCCTTTTAAACAACATGCAGTCTTCACAGGTGAAACCGAGGGCTCAAACCAAGAGTAGGCCTTCAGAGCTATTCATTCTTCAAACAGTCACTCTAACAGGACACACCTGGATAGCAAGAAACACCTGTCAGTCATATGTTCCAATATTTTTGATCACTTAAAAAAAAAATTGGGTCGGTTCAAAGAAATGGTGCCATCTTTTAAGTTGTTTAACACGTCTAGGTGCCGATACGATTAAATGAAAGCTGAAATTTTGATCCATCATCTCCTTTTCATCTTTTGATCTCAAACCCAAAAGTACAGTAATGTGTAAATTGTAAAGTCATTGTGACGTGCATAGCAAAAAATAGCATCGGCCTTGCTGTTCCAATACTTTCGGACGGGACCTACATGATCATGATGATATTATTATTATTATTATTACTATTATTATTATTATTATTATTATTATTATTATTAAGTTATTATAAATAACTCAGGTGAGTAAGTGAATGTAAGCTAGTGGGATCCGTTAGCATGAGCTTAAGACAAGTGTTCATTAATTATTAGCATGCTTGGCTGAAATATTCTATAAAAAATGATAAAATGATCTAAAATTATTCTAGGAGCCTCACTGTAAGGGTTGAAGGCCCTGTGTTATTAGCATTAGCATCGGAGTTTTCCTGAACATGCTAGGTTTTTCTTGTTGGCTTTAATATAATAAATGTCGGTTTTTTTACGCACGTTAGATCATTATAACCCTGTTTATCAGTAAAGTTTTCATCATGTATTTATTTGTTGCTGTGTGTGTGTGTGTGTGTGTGTGTGTGTGTGTGTGTGTGTGTGTGTGTGTCTGTGTGTGTGTTTTTCAGCCTTTACTTGACCAGCATCTATGACCACTCGATATTTGAGGCGTTCAGTAAAGTGGTGCAGAAGCTCATCCCTCAGCTGCCCACGCTGGAGAACCTCCTCAACATCTTCATATCGGTGTGTGTGTGTGGAGGGGGGGCCCCGTTAGCTCCCGTTAGCTCCCGTTAGCTCCCATTAGCTCCATTAACTCCATTAGCCGTGCAGTGCTGAATCGGTTTGTTTTCTCCTGCTGAACACTGTGGTGTGTGTGTGTGTGTGTGTGTGTGTGTGTGTGTGTGTGAGCAGAACTCAGGGATCGAGAAGGCGTTCCTCTTTGATGTTCTCAGTAAGATCTACGTGGCCACAGACAGCTCTCCTGTGGACATGCAGTCGTACGAGCTGTGCTGCGACATGATCGACGTGGTCCTCGACGTCTCCTGCATTTATGGGTGAGATACACGCTCTGGGTGTGTGTGTGTGTGTGTGTGTGTGTGTGTGTGTGTGCGCACAACTCACAACTCTCAACTTCAACACACAGGCTGAAGGAGGACGGCAGTGGCACTGCATATGATGAAGACTCTTTGGCCATCATTAAGCTGAACAACACCACTGTGCTCTACCTGAAGGAGGTCACCAAGTTCCTGGCGCTGGTGTGTATCCTGAGAGAGGAGAGCTTCGAGAAGAAAGGTAACACACACACACACACACACAGAGAAACAAAGATGCTTCGGTCATCTGATGACTGTGAAGGCACATAACGTTGTGTGTGTGTGTGTGTGTGTGTGTGGTTTCTCACCTCAGGTCTGATAGACTACAATTTCCACTGTCTGAGGAAGGCCATACACGAGGTGTTCGAGATGACGGTGGTCCGAAGGAACTGCTTAGAAGATCTGCTCGGTGACTCTGGCGGCAGCAGCAGCAGCGCTGTTAAAGCGCCGGTGCTTAACGGCACCCCTAGAGGCCTGGTGTGACATTACAGGGGGTGGGGTTGTCATAATAAGGGGAGGGGCTTCTAAAGTGATGAGATTACATTTAGGAGAGAGGGCTTGGGAGCAGGTTTAAAGGATGAACTCTGTATCTGGACAGCTGTAGTAAACCCCGTGTGTGTGTGTGTGTGTGTGTGTGAGTGTGACGAGTTGTCTGTGATCGGTTCAACCATTCACATCACTCTTAAAGGAAAAGTTCCTGCTAAAAATTTTTACCACAAATCGAGTCACTGGAGCTTCAAGGCTAGTATAGCTAACAGTTAGGGGGATCTTATGGCTTCCAGTTTAGCGTCATGTGTTTCTCGACCAAGAGGAACTTCCTGATTCTGAGTGCGTTTGTGGACTCGCTGCTGAATCCCAGATGGACACAGGAACACAAATATTTCCTTTATTAGACGTTCTCTCCAAAGACGTCATGCATAAACACACCGTTTTATCTCTGCTTACGCCTCTTAAGCCGAGAAACTTCCGGAAATATTTCTATTCCCGCTCTTAAGCCGAGAAACTTCCGGAAATATTTCTATTCCTTCTCCTTAAGCCGAGAAACTTCCGGAAATATTTCTATTCCTTCTCCTTAAGCCGAGAAACTTCCGGAAATATTTCTATTCCTTCTCCTTAAGCCGAGAAACTTCCGGAAATATTTCTATTCCTTCTCCTTAAGCCGAGAAACTTCCGGAAATATTTCTATTCCTTCTCCTTAAGCCGAGAAACTTCCGGAAATATTTCTATTCCCGCTCTTAAGACGAGAAAATTCTGGAAATATTTCTATTCCTTCTCCCTAAGCCGAGAAACTTCCGGAAATATTTCTATTCCTGCTCTTAAGCCGAGAAAATTCCGGAAATATTTCTATTCCTGCTCTTAAGCCGAGAAACTTCCGGAAATATTTCCATTCTTGCAACTGGGACAAGGATGTGGATAAGTGTGTGTCTGTAGACCCGCCTCTTGTTCGTTTTTATCCCGAGCAGAAATATTTCCGGAACGTTCTCTCTCTAAAGGTGGGATGGAAAAAAAACTCTACATTTATGACTAATTGTCTGACCCTTCAAACTTAAATCCTTTATAAATCGTTTAGCGTTGCTTAAATGCACGGTTCAAATAACGATGTGATTGATTAGACGTGTATTTACGTTGCCGTGTGTGTGTGTGTGTGTGTGTGTGTGTGTGTGTGTGTGTGTGTGTGTGTGAGAGAAATATCGATATAAATCGTGCAGCCGTAAAATCCTGGAAACTTTACGTCACTTTACAACAGACCGGTATCGCACCCGGAGCACGTCTGCGGCCGCCGTGTTTAGTCTGGCGTCTGCTTCTTTCCGTTTGGCGACCCGTGCTACAAGGCTAACGTAGCTGGGCATCTGTAGGAAGTGATGCATGATGGGAAAACGTGTTAGTTTCTATAATAACAGACCTCTCACACTGTCCCTCAACAGAATGTAGCATGTTCATACTTTACTTCTGTGTGCGTGTGTGCGCGTGTGAGTGAGTGCGTGTGAAAACATTCACGTATGATTCTTCTAAGACGCGGATCGGATCGGATCTGATCCGACACGTCCGCAGCGAGTTCGTTTGACGTCAGAATTGCGCTCAGAAACCAGACGAAACTAAGAAGGACACGGTTTACCTCCGCTCGGACTCGGAAATCGGTCGTTTCTACGACGACGCGTACAGTACACCACCACAGACCGGTACGTTCCCAGATGTGACGGCCAGCTGTTACGGCGCGCTCCCGTCACGGGCGGAGTCACAGTAATTAAACACGTTTTATCCAGAAAGTGAAGCGCTGTTTATTACGAGAACAGTACGCCGAGAACGTCCGATCGACACGTAAATCCCGAAATGACACGTCTCGGACAAGAACGTGCAAAGAAGAAAAAAAAAAAGCACGTTCGGGACGGACGCACCGGGCGTGTATCGATTTATTTCAGTTTCCACCCAGAGGACTTTCACATCGAGTTTGGAGTCGAGCTGGACGTTTACAGGTGTTTTTCAGCTTCACGTCTAAACAGCTTCCTTTAAGAGACATTTAAACTGTAATAACCGTAATAATCCGTCCGTACAGGAGTTATTGTGTGCTTATGATTGTTGTGACCAAAAATGCTCGATTTTGCTGCGACGTTTTCCTAAATTGGCGCAAAATCCGTTGGCAGACGAGACCTTTCAGCTGTACTCGTGTTCGGCGTGAGGATGTCACGTGACGCATCTGGGCCCGTTCGTTTCTGACACCGCAGAGTTTGGGGCTGGGGTCGGGGGGGGTGGGGGTCGGGGGGGTGTCGGGGGTCGGGGGGGTGTCGGGGTCGGGGGTCGGGGGGGGGTTGTTTTCAGACATCTTCAGGACGGAGGAGTTTACGCTTCTTTGCAGTTTCTCTGAAACACGTCAAGCTCTGTGTTTTGTTGTTGTTGTTGTTTACTTATTAACTTCAAGAGAGAGAAAATGAGCGTCTGGTGAGGGAACCCCTGTTTACACCTGCTGTAATGTATTTCGTGGTCGTTCGAAAACATTAACCGTAACTATAAATGGATAAAAAAAAAAAAAAAAGTATGACTCTCCGTCCTTTAACAAATAAAATGTTCCAGTCCCGAGGAACTGCTGTGGGATAAAAGGAATAAAACACGTGAGGTGATATCAGTAGGTGAGGAGGGTGCAGCCCAGAGCGTGTGTTCATTCCTCTCTCTCTCTCTCTCTCTCTCTCTCTCTCTCTCTCTCTCTCTCTCTCTCTCTCTCTCTCATTCTGAAGAAGCGTCTGCCCCAGTGCGCCCGAGTTAACACTTTAAACTAAAATCAACACGGGCGTGCTATAATGCAGTGAATCGTCTAGAACGTTCTCTTCCTGAACTATTACACAGCGTCCGTGTGAGTGACGTATACCCGAGACTGAAACACCTGGGATTAACACTACACCTGTGTGTGTGTTTCCTCTCAGTGCTGAAATGTTAACACTGCTACTCTACAGCCGAGCGGAGCGTCTCCTCCTGAGTGTCCGGGTCCAAAGATCTATCTTTTTTTTTCTTCTTCTTTTTTTATACGCAAAACTTTATATTTATATTTATATATATTTGTATTCGGAAATGCGGATTCTCGTTGAGTGTTGGACATGTTGGAGGATGTTGGGGTTTTTTTGTTTCTGTTTTTTTAATCCAGTGCGGAATTGATTCACGTTAATATCGTGATTGAAATGAATTGTTATCCTGCAAAAAAAACAACCAAAAAAAAAACCGAATGAGATTTATTTTGCTTGAAAGTACGTCCATATGTTAATAAAGCTATATTTTGTTGAAATGTTATTTCTATAAGCAGTTCGTTTTCATTTAAGCTTCTTTACTACCATGATAAAGGTCATATTTCTGTCACCATGCATCAGAGAATATCTATCTATCTATCTATCTATCTATCTATCTATCTATCCATCTATCTATCTACTGTATCTATCTATCTATCTATCCATCTATCTATCTACTGTATCTATCTATCTACTCTATCTATCTATCTATCTACTCTATCTATCTATCTATCTACTGTATCTATCTATCTATCTATCTACTCTATCTATCTATCTATCTATCTACTCTATCTATCTATCTATCTACTCTATCTATCTATCTATCTACTGTATCTATCTATCTACTCTATCTATCTATTGTATCTATCTATCTACTGTATCTATCTATCTATCTACTGTATCTATCTATCTATCTACTGTATCTATCTACTGTATCTATCTATCTACTCTATCTATCTATCTATCTACTGTATCTATCTACTGTATCTATCTATCTATCTTATCTATCTATCTATCTATCTACTGTATCTATCTATCTATCTACTGTATCTATCTATCTATCTATCTATCTACTCTATCTATCTATCTATCTATCTATCTACTCTATCTATCTATCTATCTACTGTATCTATCTATCTACTGTATCTATCTATCTACTCTATCTATCTATCTACTCTATCTATCTATCTACTCTATCTATCTATCTATCTATCTACTGTATCTACTGTATCTATCTATCTATCTATCTACTCTATCTATCTATCTATCTACTGTATCTATCTATCTATCTATCTATCTACTGTATCTCTCTATCTATCTATCTATCTATCTATCTATCTATCTATCTATCTATCTGGAAAGTCTTCACAGCGCTTCACTTTTTCCACATTATGTTACAGTGTTATTCCAAAATGGATTAAATTCATTATTTTCCTCAAAATTCTACAAACAACACCCCATAATGACAACGTGAAAGAAGTTTGTTTAAAACCTTTGCAGATTTATTAAAAATAAAAAAGAAATAAAGCACACATACATAAGTATTTTGCTCAATACTTTGTTGAAGCAGCTTTGGCACCGATTACAGCCTCAAGTCTTTTTGCGTATGATGCTACAAGCTTGGCACACCTATTTTTGGGCAGTTTCTCCCATTCTTCTTTGCAGGACCTCTCGAGTTCCATCAGGTTGGATGGGGAGCGTCGGTGCACAGACATTTTCAGATCTCTCCAGAGATGTTCAATCGGGTTAGGGTCGTTGTCCTGCTGGAAGATGAACCTTCGCCCCAGTCTGAGGTCCAGAGCGCTCCGGAGCAGGTTTTCATCAAGGATGTCTCTGTACATTGCTGCATTCATCTTTCCCTCGATCCTGACTAGTCTCCCAGTTCCTGCGGCTGAAAAACATCCCCACAGCATGATGCTGCCACCACCATGCTTCACTGTAGGGATGGTATTGGCCAGGTGATGATGGGTGCCTGGTTTCCTCCAGACATGACGCTTGCCATTCAGGCCAAAGAGTTCAATCTTTGTTCAATCTTTGTTCCGAGAGTCCTTCAGGTGCCTTTCGGCAAACTCCAGGCGGGCTGTCATGTGCCTTTTACTGAGGAGTGTCTTCCATCTGTCCACTCTACCATTCAGGCCTGATTGATGGAGTGCTGCAGAGACGGTTGTTCTTCTGGAAGGTTCTCCTCTCTCCACAGAGACACGCTGGAGCTCTGTCAGAGTGACCATTAGGTTTTTGGTCACCTCCCTGACTAAGGCCCTTCTCCCCCGATCGCTCAGTTTGGCCGGGCGGCCAGCTCTAGGAAGAGTCCTGCTGGTTCCAAACTTCTTCCATTTACAGATGATGGAGGCCACTGTGCTCATTGGGACCTTCAAAGCTGAAGACATGTTTCTGTACCCTTCCCCAGATCTGTGCATCGATACAATCCTGTCTCGGAGGTCTACAGACAGTTCCTTGGACTTCATGGCTTGGTTTGTGCTCTCACATGCATTGTTAACTGTGGGACCTTATATAGACAGGTGTGTGTGCCTTTCCAAATCATGTCCAATCAACTGAATTGACCACAGGTGGACACCAATCAAGTTGTAGAAACATCTCAAGGATGATCAGAGGAAACAGGACGCACCTGAGCTCAATTTTGAGTGTCATGGCAAAGGCTGTGAACACTTATGTACATGTGCTTTTTTAGTTTTTTATTTTTAATAAATTTGCAAAGATTTCAAACAAACTTCTTTCACGTTGTCATTATGGGGTATTGTTTGTAGAATTTTGAGGAAAATAATGAATTGAATCCATTTTGGAATAAGGCTGTAACATCACAAAATGTGGGGAAAGTGAAGCGCTGTGAATACTTTCCGGATGCACTAAAGGTATGTGCACCCCCTTCCTAATTATTGTGTTCAGGTGTTTCAGCCACACCCATTGCTAACAGGTGAATAAAGTCAGGCAGGTGTGGTAGCCACACCCGTGCACTCTCCATAGACAACAGTTGTCAGAATGGGTTGTACGGAATGCCGAAAGTCAGCTGGTGCTGCTGGATCTGTCTCAATCGACTGGAAGTGCTGGTACTGTGAAATGGAAGCGTCTAGGAGCAACAACAGCTGAGTCACAGAGTGGGGCTACAGAGTGCTGAAGCTGAAGATAAAAATCACTAACTGCTTCTGGAAGCAACATCAGAACAAGACCTGTGCTTCATGAAATGGGTTTCATGGCCGAGCTGCTGAACTCAAGCCGAAGATCTCTATATGCAGGGCCGAGCAAAGCACCGATACTGGACTCTGGAGCAGTGGAAATGTGTATTCTGGTGCGATGGGTGCAGAGTTTCATTCCAATCCAAGCAGGAGCCACACCCGAGTCTGTTGAAACCCAAACTCAACTGATCAAACGGGTGGAATCGGGCATGGCTCCTGCTTGATTGGAACGAAAACCTGCACCCACACCCGCCCTCAGTTTCCTGTGCACAAAGTGAGGACCGTAAACACACGATTTGAAGAGTTTGGTCTGGAGGAACTCCTGCACCCGAACCCCACTGAACACCTTTAAGGAACTGGAACTGGAACGTCGTCTAGCATCGGTTCCTGGCGTCGTTACACCTCTTTCAACTGGATTGAAAAGGCAAATATTCCCACAAACACGTTCCAAAATCTTGTAGAAAGACTTCCCGGACGATCGGAGGCTGTTACAGCTGCAAAGGTATTGCAGTGCCTTATCAATGCCCATGGGTTTGGAATGGGATCTCCAACAAGCGTACAGTCATCTAGCTGTGATGGTCAGGTGTCCATATACTTTTGGGCAAACTTAAAACTTGGATGGGAAAATATATATTTCAACAGTTGTTGTAGATTAATAATAAATGATTATAAAATCAGACTGTAATGCTATGCAGTTGCCGCTAGGTGTCATACATAGTGTACATCATTCAGGACACATTATGTGTGCGAGTATTCAGTCCTGGTCCCTGATTTGTGCTTTTTGAGGACAGAAATGCCTAATTAACACACTTTCATGAAAGCATGGCCAATGAGGACACTTTGGCATGAAGCAGCTCAGATTGATAACGACTGGTGAAAGTTAGGGAAGATGTTTACAACACATTTAAAAAGTGCATTTTTGAATAAACCGGTTCATTTGTTCAGTGTTTTTATTTATTTATTTATTTTATGATTTAATCAGATTTTTAACAACTTATATCTTACCAAAACATCATCGCACTTAAATGTGAATGATTTTGAATTGTGTAGAAACAGGAATATATATATATATATATATATATATATATATATATATATATATATATATATATATATATATATATATATATAGGTTTACATTATAATACATTTATTATAGCGCTGACTGTGATATTTCCCCAAGTTACTACAGACTGATACACACTGATACTGTTACCAATCAGTAACAAGAGTTTTACAATAATTAGCATCAAAATTATGATTTTTTTTTTAAACTGTTCAATTGTTATACTAAATAATACAAAACAAAATGCAAAGTGTGTTCATATCTGTAATATATTCCATAAAACGAGTGTGTAATATGCTATGTTTGGCATCATGTGTCATGTGATGTAGCGTAGTATATATATATATATATATATATATATATATATATATATATATATATATATATATATATATATATAATATACATACACACACATATACATCTTTACAAAAATAACATTCAAAACAGGATGTCGAAAAATGTCTAATCAGATTCAATTCTACTACTTCTGCTTATAATAATAATAATAATAATAATAATAACAATAACAATAAATTCAATTGTTTAAAATAATTATTTTCATTTAAAAAATTGAATAAATATATTTTAGTGAATTTATATCATTAATAACAAACAATACATCATATATAATTCATTAAAAATATATATATACAAAAAAATAAAGACTATAAACATAAGTTTTAGAAAATCTCATTCTGAAAGAAAGCTAATAATTATGGGCTAATAATTACTAATAATAATATTGTTATTATCATTTGTTAAACTTTATTAAAGAAGTCGTTTCCTGGAGCTGTGCGTTCGTGGCCAAGATTTGGCGTTTCCTGTTGTGGGCGGGGCTTTACAGCGGCGTCACCGCCCACTGTTTCCGTGGTAACTTGGACCACTTTTCAGCGCGCGGAGTTTTATACCTCACTGAGACAGAGTCGCGCGCGCGACCTGATACACCCGGAGATTTACAGAGAAAACGGTAAGAATATATACATATTTATTCATATATTTATATATTTGATCATTTTTAACATCAAGGTGGAAACTCTTACACATTTCTTTCACTGCAGTTACACAACTGAACCTTTTGCAACTGTTTTTACTTTCTTTTTCTTATTTTCTTTTTTATTTACCAAGGTGCACGCGCACCAAAGTAAACACATATAATAAATAATAAACTGTTTGTTATAGATATGCTTGTGTTTTTAAAAAAATGTGCATGCTTTTATTTAAACAGTGAAAAATCTTTTGATGTGGTGCAGACTAAAGCGATGTAAATTAATATGTGTGTCATGTTGTAAAGCCTTTTGAAAGAATTATAGAAGAATAATTTAATAGTAAAAGCTGTCAAGTAAAGCGATGTAATGTAATGTAAAGTATCGTCTTAGCCTGTATTTCTAAGTCATATTTTTTTATTATGCTTTGCTGTGACTAACACAGTATTACCCTACATGAACTGTTCAAGAAAACCTCCTATATCTCCACGGCATGTCCTTCACAAAAGAGGTCTAAACTGCAGGAAAAAGTCTTGTGTGCTCATTATTAAACACATAACCCAGCCTCATTTCCCCTCTGTCTTGTCCGCTTCCCTTCCTTTTCCTCTCTGAACACCAGTTTTTTAATGTCATTCTGTATGTGTATAGTTACATTACAAAATATCAAATCTAAATAAACTAGATCTTTTCTCAGCAAAAAAATGTGAGCATGACCGTATCTGAGCAGATCTATCTGTTAGATATTAACCAAACCAGATCTTTCTCATCTTGTTTCATTTGTAAACCCAATCGACCCCTCAGCGACTCTGTGGAAGTTAAGTGCATTGACTCTGATGTATTTGACACCCGTGCGATATTATCACGACCCGAGTCTGTGTGTAGTCACACAATAAGCAGGAAAAAAGCCAGTTATTTCTGTCCATGGAATTTTCTGCGGCTTCCTCTTTTCTCTTCCCGTCTCCACTTTCTCACATTCGCCCACAGTGTCTTCCAGCTGCAGTTCGTCTGAGCGCTGAGTGGATCTGACTAAATCACAAACGCCCGGTCAGTATTTTGAGCTATGAAGTAAAAGTGATATTTCATATATATATATATATGAACCAAAATTCCAAATGGCTAAATATCAAGCCAAAGTGTTATGGAAACAGTTTGCTGATAGCCAGGACTGTTTGTGAACCTTCAGGGGCTCCAAGAGACCTACACGTGGACTTGTACGCTCACATAATCCAAGCTTAATAATTAATGGATTAGAAATGTATTGTTATTTAACACACACACACAAAACTTCTGTAAGGAGACATTTATTTAACATTTATGGACGTCTCCAGAGTCATTGCTTTGTACTGGTGGACCCCTTTGTGCCCCAATGGTCAAAATAACCCTCTGGGGTACCCTTATGGTATATAAAATGCCCTCTGGGGTGCCGTTACAGTGTAGAAAGCTTGATGAAGTGCCCTAGTGGCTGCCCTTTAAATGGAAAAAAGTGATGAAGTGCGCTTATGGGTTGCACTATGTGTGAGAAAACATGATTAAGTGCCCTATAGACTTCCCTACTTTACTTAAACATGATGAAGTGCCCTCTAGGATGCTGCTGCGTGCGAGAAAATGTGATGAAGCATCATCTAGGGTGCCCATACTTGCGAGAAAGCATGATGAAGGGTGTCTTTCCACTGGAGTATATGTTATGTAGTGTCCTATAGGTTTCCCAACTTTACTTAATAATGATGAAGTGCCCTCTAGGATGCTGATCTGAGTGAGAAAATTTGAAGAAGTGCCATCTAGGGTGCACTTGTCTATGGTGCTGTTCCAGTGGAGAATATCTTATGTAGTGCCCTATTGACTTCCCTGTGTGCAAGGAAACATGATGTAGTGCCCTATAGGCTCCCTTGCTTTACTTAAACATGATGGAGTGCCCTCAGGGATGCTGCTCTGGGCGGGGAAAATGTGATGCAGTGCAATCTAGGGTGCTTTTACATCTGAGAAATCCCCTCTGGGGTTCCTTTCCATTGGAGAATATCTTATATAGGGCTTTATAGGCTTACCTATGTGTGCGGAAACACAATGACATGCCCTGTAGGGTGCCCGTCCAGTGGCGGATATGTGATGTAGTGCCCAGTAGGCTCCGCTACTGGCGAGAAAACCCAGTGGCATGCCCTCTAGGGTGGCTTTCCAGTGAATAATATGTGATGTAGTGCCCTATAGGCTCCATTATGTGCGTGAAGTCATTATTACATGCCTTCCAATGGTGGATATGTGATGCAATGCCCTGTAGGCTCTGGTACTTGCGAGAAAACATGGTGATGCACTCTCTAGGGTGGCTTTCCAGTGACTAATATGTGCTGTAGTGCCCTGTAGGCTCCCTTACATGCCAGAAATCATGATGACATGCCATCCAATGGAGAAAACGTGATGCCCTGTAGGCGCCACCGGAGCTAATAACATGCATAAAAGTGCATGCTTACAGATCATTATATTTCATAACATGTCTACATTCATAGACGAGTTTCTGATGCCAAAAGTGGGGACATTGTTAGGAAAATTGTCCTGTAATCTGATCAGTTCACGTCACTGTTCGAAATGTATCTTTTCCCTGAGGAGAACTCGTAACTCACGGCTTAAAACATAACACGCGATCAGTCGGGATTAACGATGGATTAACTTTATTACCTCCAGTAAACTACCGAATCCACTGACGTGAAATATTTGGTGCAATTTAAACAAACTTCTGGTTTTTTTCCGCTCCGTTTTTGTACTGTCGTGTTTGGCTTGAGTCCGAGGATCTTTCTGGAAGCCGTGTCAACTCTGAGGCTCTGAGGCATGTACGCTAAGGGCTACAGTTATGCGGGTAACCGGCATTCCACCATTTCATCCACTCCCAGTTAAACACAACCTCAGAGATGAACATGGTACAGGCAGGACTGTATCATCTTCACCACAACATACCAGAAAGCCTCAGCTGCTACGCTAGCCCTGGACTAATGACCAAATAACACAGGCGCCTTCGGGATGCAACACAATACAGCGGCTTCAACACGCGTGCGGTGCAAATAACAACCGTGTAAGACAACACCAGAGTGCAAAGCAAGTAAAACACGTCGCGCGGAGTACGATAAACACACAGGACAGTATAAACAACTACACACTGAATACACTAACTACACAGCACAAGTGTGTGAAGCTAAGCAGACTTTCCACAGTTTACACGGTGTAGTTCCAGCACACTGATCAAAGCCCTGAGCTGGGACGAAAAATGGCTGAATGCCTGGGTTGATAAAGCCCCTTCTTTGGCCACATGAAGCACCTGAGCACATTTTGGCAGACAGAGCCTCTGTTTCTGAAGATAAAGTCCCTGCTTAGTCAAATGAAGCCCCTGCTTGGGCAGATGAAGCCCCTGCTTGGGCAGATGAAGCTCCTGTTTGGGCAGATGAAGCCTCTGCTTGGGCAGATGAAGCCCCTGTTTGGGCAGATGAAGCTCCTGCTTGGGCAGATGAAGCTCCTGTTTGGGCAGATGAAGCCCCTGCTTGGGCAGATGAAGCCCCTGCTTGGGCAGATGAAGCTCCTGTTTGGGCAGATGAAGCCCCTGCTTGGGCAGATGAAGCCCCTGCTTGGGCAGATGAAGCCCCTGCTTGGGCAGATGAAGCTCCTGTTTGGGCAGATGAAGCTCATGCTTGGGCAGATGAAGCCCCTGCTTGGGCAGATGAAGCTCCTGCTTGGGCAGATGAAGCCCCTGTTTGGGCAGATGAAGCCCCTGCTTGGGCAGATGAAGCCCCTGCTTGGGCAGATGAAGCTCCTGTTTGGGCAGATGAAGCCCCTGTTTGGGCAGATGAAGCCCCTGCTTGGGCAGATGAAGCCCCTGCTTGGGCAGATGAAGCTCCTGTTTGGGCAGATGAAGCCCCTGCTTGGGCAGATGAAGCCCCTGCTTGGGCAAATGAAGCCCCTGCTTGGGCAGATGAAGCCCCTGTTTGGGCAGATGAAGCCCCTGCTTGGAGTTGGATTTATGTCTGATATGAGATACTCAGCTAACATTAACTTCAGGAGGTTATTTTTGTCCTGTTATTTGTGTATTTGTTTGTTTACGCTGCTCCTGCTTTGCTGGGACTTCGTTAGCAAACCTCAGCGTAACGAAACGTTACAGTGTGTGAAGTGAACAGAGTGAAGTATCGTGATAGGACACATTTTTTGTCTTATTAGCCACTCTCATTCACCTGAATCTGAAAGAGGCCTCTTCCGGATCCGAGAGTCGGCGCTTGAGGTTGGTTAGTCGCCCGAGACGTCGGGGACGTTACCGTTACTGTTTACACGGCGAGTTTAAACGTGACACAAACCAGCAGTTCACAGGTGACATTTTGTGTGCGCCCAGCCCCGCTCCCCTCTTCTTCTGCTCTCCCACATTTCCACAGTGCATGATGTCACTTTTTCTTTGCGGCCCACGAGCCAAGACGTAAATAGTTTCCACTTGCCTCCTGCAAACGCGTCGTTAAAGAGCACGAACACGGCGGCGTAAACAAGACACAGAACGTTTCGTTTAGCAGAGCTGTTGGCGTATGGGAAATATTTAGCGTGCGGTGGCGTGTTTTTTTTCCTCTGTCGCTTTGTGGAAGGATCCAGAACTCGCATTTTACACCGAGACGGAACAGTGAAGCTGAATACGATGAGGTCATGACCCCGAATTTAAACATAAACTAAAGTCAAGACTGTTCTGCCTCGAAACCTTCGATTTTATTTTTCACATTCAGAGTGTGACTGAGGAGGAAAACGGTGTGTTTGGAGGGTTTTCTTCTTGTTTCTGTGCATGAGATCACACCACACTGACCACAGCAAGTGTTTGCAAATAGAACACACGCACACACACACACACACACACACACACACACACACACACACACACACACACACACTCCTTCACGCATCATTAACACTCATCCTTTCCGGTTCTTGTGTGACGAGTAAGGAAGGAACACAGAGTGAAAACCTGTCGAGCTCGTCGTGTCTGCACTTTTTTAATGTTTGTCATGTTTTATATACAGGCTGAGAGGACACACACACACACACACACACACACACACACACACACACACACACACACACACACATATACACACACATAAACATAAACACACACACACACACATAAACACACACACAAACATAAACACACACGCACACACATACACACACACACACACACATAAATACACACATACACACACAAATACACACATACATAAACACACACACACACACATAAACACACACACACATACATACTTACACACACACACATAAACACACACACACATACACACACACACACATAAATACACACATACACACATACATAAACACACACACATAAACACACACACACACATACATACTTACACACACACATAAACACACACACACACACACATAAATACACACATACACATACATAAACACACACACACACATACATACTTACACACACACACATAAACACACACACACACACACACACACATAAACACACACACTATTTACCATAACACGTTATATGACAATTTCAAAGACACACATACGTGTGTGTGTGTGTGTGTGTGTGTGTGTGTGAGAGAGAGAGAGAGAGAGACTCGCCAGTGTACACACTCCAAGAAGCACATTAGTGAAAGATTTACACATGGCTTGGCGCTGTAGAACACAGGAAAAAGAGTGCAGAGATTTCCTTTAGAGAAACTAAAAATATACTCCGGCTCTTTCTGAAATCGGAATAAACACCTGGACACCGCGCTGTGTTTAACGTGCACTTCAGACGGGGAAGAGTTTTCAGAGTGAATTAAGGTGAAGTGAGAGAGAGCGAGAGAGAGAGAGAGAGAGAGCGAGCGAGCGAGAGAGAGAGAGAGAGAGAGAGAGAGAGTTTAACACTCTCCAGCTGAAACAGTGGCTGCATTCAGAGATGGATGACTTTATGCTGCTCTTACACACCATTAAACACTCTTAACCACCAGAGCCTCTCCTGCACTAAACGGAGCGAAACCACAACACACACCTCCTTCCTGCTCCGATTCTACATGGAATAAGTGCATAACAATGATCAAATCACTGAGCTGGACAGAAACCCCAACAATGCGTTGCGCTATAGTAATACACTGTGACACGGTCAGAGTCACCCTGTGGAACATCATAAACAACAACAACAATAAAAAAACTTTACGCAGTAGAAAGACGAGAGTAATATTTCGAGCAGGGGTGGGAATATGACAAATATACCGTATCACGAATGTGCTCGGCGTGATTTTGACCGTGGCATGGTTGTCCTGGTTTGAGTATAACTGCTGATCTCCACACAGCATTTACTCAGAATGGTGCAGTAAAGAGAAAACATCCGGCGAGCGGCGGTTCTGCAGACGCGGACGCCTTGTTTGATGCGACAGGGTCGACGGAGAAAGGCCAGACTGGGTGGAGCTGACAGAAAGGCTACAGTAACTTGTGCTGAGCAGAACAGCATCTAATGATAACGAGTCTTTATTGATCACATGAACGTTACAGCAGCGGGAACCTGGTTCCACGAGCATGGCGGTGAGTTCGGTGTTCTTCAGCGGCCTTCCCAATCGCCGGATCTGAATCCGGGTGATCATCTTTGGAACGTAGTAGAACGGGAGCTTGGCGGAATGAAAGTGCGCCTGAAAAATCCTCAGGAACTGCGAGATTAAATCGCGTCCAGAATCTCAAAGGAATCTTTACGACATCTTGTGGAATCCATGCCATGAATAATTGAGGCTGCAAACGCGGGCCCTACCCAGTGTTAGTGTAGTGTTCCTAATAAAGTGCTCAGTTCTGTACAGTAGTGTTTATCTTTGGCGGTTAAACTTCATTAACCAACGGAAATAAATCCCAGAAGTGCACTGTATGAATATGCAAATTGAAATAAAAAAAAAAAAAATCCCCCACCACCACTACCTACACTATATGCCCCGCCCACTTTCCTTATAAACCGGTGTTGCGTGATTTGCATACTGGAACCTTAACTCCTATATGGTCGGAAGGTGTTGATTAATCTTCTATAACAGCAGCTCCTGGCAGTAGAGCGTGCAATCATTGGTGTTGCGTAGTCTCCACTGGTGGCGGTTCATCCACCGTTTAGATCAGCCATTCAGCAAGTCATCATAAAGTCCTCGTACACAACTCCGTCGAAATACTAATAATGACCTCTTTAGAGTAGACTCGCCAACAATTAAAAACAAGCAACATTACTATTTGAGATATAAGTCCATGTTCTGTTGATTCGCTTGTCTCTCTAGACGTCGACGTGTGTACTCATTATTGCACCTAGTGGTCAGAAATGGGAACTGCAACTCCAACAATAGAGCTCGCTCGGTGCAGGATTCACACCTGAAATATGTTTCCTCGCACAAATGCTGAGGGAAAATGTCTCACTTTTCCAATTTCTTCAGCCCGTTTCAGGTGTCTGGTTATTTTTTAGATGTACTTCGGCTGGAAATTTTGCTGAAGTCTATCAAGCCTGCTGAACGATATCACGGATCCGCACCCGAAAACCGAACGTAAACTGTAACAAAACGTACCGCGCAATCAGCGTGTTTTATTGGTGTCACGGGTGCGAAGACACGTGCGAGACACGCCGCATGATGATATATATAAAGACGGTGGCGCTCTTCCGGATGCCGCCTGTAATGTTATGTTCTCTTATACGGTGGTACTTGGTAATGGCGACAGCGTCCACACCGTTGTCACGTCGGTTTATAGTTCCGAGAGCGCTGTGTAAGCAATAAAGGAAAGCTCTTACACCTGTGTGCACCATTTAGGAAGATTTATTACCCCGCTCTTACAGCTTTTAAAAAGGTTATGGAAGAAAGAGGGCTTTTTTTTTCCCCTTCTCTTCTCTTCTTTCTTTCTTCCTCCGTGGCACTCTGCGCTGTGTTTCCATTCTGCCAGCTCGGAGTGACACCGAACCGAAATGTCAAGAGTTTGGAAAGAAAACAAAAAGGAAGGACAGAAAGAGGTCTGTTCATCATTTGGGTCTTTGTCTGGAAGCTGAAAGCTCTCAGAGTGCATTTGCAACACACACACACACACACACACACACAGAGAGAGAGAGAGAGAGAGAGTTCAGGGCACTCACAGGCTCTGTTTTAATTTGCTATAGATAGCTGTGGAGACGATGTTTTGTATGTGTATGTAATTAGGAAATAGTTTAGGTCAACAGTTTCTACATTCTCCGCATTTCTTTTGCGTCTCTCCCAGACTCTCAATCTCTACATCTGGCAATCTGAACTTCCTGCTGTTTATTTGTGCCCGTCTTTTCTTTACAGGCAGTGTGACAGCGAACATCACTGGAGGGAAACACACACACACACACACACACACACATACTGCCATCTGATTTTCTCATGGTTTACATGACTCGAACAGCTGTACCGATCACGTTTACATTCACGTTTATTCGCTTGGCAGATGCTTTTATTCCAAGTGACTTACGAGCGAGGCACAATCCAGTCCAGCTGTTTAAATAGCGGGTGCCATGTACGAGGCTGAATTCGTGCCAGAAGAAGAAGATAAATAAAGGAGCACTAAGACCGAGTACGAATAAAACGTCCCTGAAAAGTCAGTCGAAGTAAATAGTACCGGAACGCGGAAAAGATCAAACAAAGGATCGGGAAGAAAAAACAAAACAAGACACGGGAATGAATGATCGCAGTTTTCCGAAACCCGGTTAGGACTTATTGCGTAGCAGCTACGTATAGTGTAGTATGATACAGGAGAATAGGACGGTAGAGTGCTACACGTGAGCTTTGGGACTGATGCTAGTTCGGTGCTTTGGCCATGTTTTCAGATCATTTTACCTCACATCTTGCCTTTATTGTTTTCAATATGAAAACAAGTACAGTTTGTTACCCATATTAGCATTAGCAGAGGTATGATGTCTAACCATTTTACTGACTATAACGGTAGCTAGCACTACACTTAACGGCTATATGAGGCGGCTGTGGCTCTGGTGGTAGAGCAGGTTGTTTACTAATCGCAGTGTTGGCAGTTCGATCCTCTTCACGTGCCAGAGTGACCTCGGGCAAGACACTGAACCCCAAAGTTGTTCCTGATGGCAGGCTATTATATATATATATATATATATATAGATAGATAGATAGATAGATAGATATTATATAAGTGCACACAAGTCAAGCCTCACCTTCTGTGGTTTCTTTATGGTAATGCACTCTGATTTGCAAGGTAATCATACTGAGAGCGAGGTGGGAATACGCCCTGAATGCGATACCAGTCCATCACAGGGTAATTTAGTGAAGTCGGTCCAGAGAACCGGGAGAAAGTGAGAAACTCCACACAGACAGTAAACAGGTCAGGACTGGACAGCAGCGGTGCTACCACCACCATGCAACCAATTTGCAAAGTATGCATTATATAATTCCACTTTATCGTGTTTTCACACAAAAAGCTTTGACTACAGACATTATTAGCAGCCTTATAAGGTTTATTATATCCGGTGTCACCCAGATGAGGACGGGTTCCTCTGAAGGTTTCTTCCTCATGTCATCTCAGGGAGTTTTTCCTCACCACCTTCTCCTCTGGCTTGCTCATTAGGCATAAATTTTAAATTTATATCCGGAATTTATATCTTTCTGTAAAGCAGCTTTGTGCCAGTGTCCTTTGTTTAAATGCTATACGAGTTAAACTGAACTGAATTGGTCATTTATTGGTTATAAATGGAGCACCTGAACATATCACTACCCGGTGGCTGAGATTTTGATGTGTGTGTGTGTGTGTGTGTGTGTGTGTGTGTGTGTGTGTGTGTGTGTTACAGGTTGTGAGTGAACGTGGATCAGGATGAGTGACCAGTTTAACTGTGAGAACTGTAAGGAGTCTCTGTACGGGAGAAAGTACATCCAGGTGGACGACGTCCCTCACTGCGTCCCCTGCTACGATCGTCTCTACGCCAACACCTGCCAGGGCTGCAAAGAGCTCATCGGACACAACTCACGGGTCAGTGTGTGTGTGTGTGTGTGTGTGTGTGTGTGTGTGTTTAGGTCAGTACAGCCTTGTGTTGATTTAATTCACACTTTGGAGGATTATGCCATGGCGTCATGATATAAATACAGTTTATCTTGTGCAGAGCTTCTGACTGTTAGGAATGCACTCGAGTACAATTAGACAGAAGTAACGGCGATAATTTATCATATCAACACAATAAATGTCTGTGTAAATTTATTTAATGTTTGTTTTAAACTTCATCAAATACATTTTACATTCACTGAAGATGAATAACAAATAACAAATTGGAAATTATTCTAGAAATGGAGCCATAATGTTAATTCAACGTTTTGTGATTGATTACAATTGCCTTTTGTGTGGGAACTGTGTTCTGATTGGTTACAGGGGCGTTAGTGGTGGATACTGTGTTCTGATTGGTTACAGGGGCGTTAGTGGTGGATACAGTGTTCTGATTGGTTACAGGGGCGTTAGTGGTGGATACAGTGGTCTGATTGGTTACAGGGGCATTAGTGGTGGATACTGTGTTCTGATTGGTTACAGGGGCGTTAGTGGTGGATACAGTGTTCTGATTGGTTACAGAGGCGTTAGTGGTGGATACTGTGTTCTGATTGGTTACAGGGGCGTTAGTGGTGGATACTGTGTTCTGATTGGTTACAGGGGCATTAGTGGTGGATACAGTGTTCTGATTGGTTACAGGGGCATTAGTGGTGGATACTGTGTTCGGATTGGTTACAGGGGCGTTAGTGGTGGATACTGTGTTCTGATTGGTTACAGGGGCATTAGGAGTGGGAACTGTGTTCTGATTGGTTACAGTGACATTAGTGGTGGATACTGTGTTCTGATTGGTTACAGTGACATTAGTGGTGGATACTGTGTTCTGATTGGTTACAGGGGCATTAGTGGTGGATACAGTGTTCTGATTGGTTACAGGGGCATTAGTGGTGGATACAGTGTTCTGATTGGTTACAGTGACATTAGTGGTGGATACTGTGTTCTGATTGGTTACAGGGGCATTAGTGGTGGATACAGTGTTCTGATTGGTTACAGGGGCGTTAGTGGTGGATACAGTGGTCTGATTGGTTACAGGGGCATTAGTGGTGGATACAGTGTTCTGATTGGTTACAGTGACATTAGTGGTGGATACAGTGTTCTGATTGGTTACAGTGACATTAGTGGTGGATACTGTGTTCTGATTGGTTACAGGGGCATTAGTGGTGGATACAGTGTTCTGATTGGTTACAGGGGCGTTAGTGGTGGATACTGTGTTCTGAATGGTTACAGGGGCATTAGTGGTGGATACTGTGTTCTGATTGGTTACAGGGGCGTTAGTGGTGGATACAGTGTTCTGATTGGTTACAGGGGCATTAGTGGTGGATACTGTGTTCTGATTGGTTACAGGGGCATTAGTGGCGGATACTGTGTTCTGATCGGTTACAGGGGCATTAGTGGCGGATACTGTGTTCTGATTGGTTACAGGGGCATTAGTGGTGGATACAGTGTTCTGATTGGTTACAGGGGCATTAGTGGTGGATACAGTGTTCTGATTGGTTACAGTGACATTAGTGGTGGATACTGTGTTCTGATTGGTTACAGTGACATTAGTGGTGGATACTGTGTTCTGATTGGTTACAGGGGCATTAGTGGTGGATACAGTGTTCTGATTGGTTACGGGGGCGTTAGTGGTGGATACAGTGTTCTGATTGGTTACAGGGGCGTTAGTGGTGGATACTGTGTTCTGATTGGTTACAGTGACATTAGTGGTGGATACTGTGTTCTGATTGGTTACAGGGGCATTAGTGGTGGATACAGTGGTCTGATTGGTTACAGGGGCATTAGTGGTGGATACTGTGTTCTGATTGGTTACAGGGGCGTTAGTGGTGGATACAGTGTTCTGATTGGTTACAGGGGCGTTAGTGGTGGATACTGTGTTCTGATTGGTTACAGGGGCATTAGGAGTGGGAACTGTGTTCTGATTGGTTACAGTGACGAAAACTACAGTTTAATTAGCTATAGTTACATTTTGGGCTGTACCCTTACCTTTGAAAACTTGGTAACACAGTGGTCTTTCTTTACTTTTTAGTCCACAATGTTCACTTTCATACCTTTCTTTATTCACTTATTTGTGACTCACTTGCATTTTCACGGTGTCTGCGCTCTATATCGATATTTATTTCACAACACCCCACTCCCTGTCATTGTGAAACATAAACCATTGACACCTGGTCAGTTTCCAGGCTTGACTTTGAGCATTGTCGGCAAAAGAATCAGATGTTTAGACTAAGTATCATTTAAATCTTTCTTTGTCTTTCACTCTGGACCTCCTTGGTTATTTAAGGGCTGCTTCCCCTCCCCCCGTCATCCTATACTTCTGTGATAATTGCAAATGGAAAATTAGTCTTTGCTCTCAAACATTCTAAATAAAGCATAGTGCCTTTTGGGAGATGTGGTGAGCCCATCTCACGATCACCCGACCAGCTGTGCATACACAAACAAATACAAGATCTTTTAGAGGTAACACCTCTTCGTTGAATGTTCAGAGTGTTTCATGCAAACATGAAAACGTGGAGCACGATCGATGTGTACACAACACTGGCTCTGGAGAAATCTTTGGAGAGGGATGTCCACAGAAACACGGTGATCCACCATGCCACTGTCAGTTCTGCACTGCGAGCCGGTGAGTGTGCATACGGTGCTTTGCCCCCTTGGACTTTTCCACATTTTGTAGTGTTACAACCTGGAACTGAAATGGAGTTACTTTTTACCAGCTGATTTACCCAATCATTGCGACACAATATAAATAATAAAAGAATAAATTGCTTGGTTGCGAAAGTATTCACCCTCTGGATCAATATTTGGTAGACCCACCTCTGTAAGTCTTCCTGGATGTGTCTTTATCAGCTTTACACATCTGGATCCTGATTTTTTTTTTTTTGCCCATTTTTTCTTGACAGAATTACCCGGGCTCTGTTAGATTGGACGAAGACCGTTGTCATGCGGTCTCGTCACAGCTTTCTCAATCAGATTGAGGTCTGGGCTTTGACTGGGCCATTCAGGTACTCGGTTTTGAACCGCTCCAGTGTAGTATTGTCAGTATGATTAGAACTGGGGTGTGCCCGATCGTATCGGGAAAGGGCCGGTGTGGGTGCAGGCTTTCATTCCAACCAAGGAGAAGCCACACCTGAGTCTACTGAATGACAGCTCATTAAACAGGTGGAATCAGGTGTGGCTCCTGCTTGATTTAAATGAAAACCTGCACCCACACCGGCCCTTCGCGGAGAAGATCGGACACCCTGGTTTAGAGTCACTGTCATGTTGGAAAATTAAGCTTTGCCCCGGTATAAACTCTCTTGAAGGCTGGAACAGGTTTTCTTCTTTGTATTTGGTTCAATCCATCTTCAACCCTGACCAGTTTCTTAGTCGCTGCTGGTGAAAAGAATCGCCATAACACAACGCCACTACCACCACCATGCTTCACTATGAGGATTGTGTTCTCAGAGAGATGTGGATCTCTCAGCTCCTAAGCCTCTTGGTTGCTTCTCTGACTAATCCCCTCTTTTAACTTTTGATGGCGGCCTAATTCAGGTGTTTCACAACAACAAGGATCTATAGTTATGCAACCAGATATGCTTTTCTTATTCGTGAATAATTTCGCAAACTATATTGGTTTTCCCGTCACTTCAGTGTAAAGGGTCATTGTGTGTAGATTCATGACATATAGCCTGTAATTCCAATTCAGTTGCAGGTTGTACCATTACAAAATGTGGAAAAGCTTAAGAGCCGGACCGAGAACCTCAAGAGGAGCCAACACATCTGCACGGCCAAGCTGAGTAATACTTTTCAGTGGATAAGGGCCATAAGTGTGTTCTGTGTGTGTATAGGAGTTGTACTACGATGACCACCACTACCACGAGGAGTGTTTCCACTGCTCCCGCTGCAATCGTTCGCTTGCCGATGAACCTTTCACCTGCCAGGACGAAGCTCTTCTGTGTAACGACTGCTACTGCAGCGAGTTCTCCTCCAAATGTGTGGCCTGCAACAAGGCCTTCATGCCAGGTACGTAACGCAACAGCTGGCCCGGTGGCTCGTGCAGGGAGGTACCGTTACAGATGGGGGGCAGGGTAAAGATTCTGCGTGTTCTTTGATCAGAATACCGGTGGTTGGTGTTACGTAAGTTCACCACGCAGACAGACAGATGAGGTATGAGGAGTTTCCATGACTCAGGTGGGACAGCGTGATTAGGACCGGATCGACTTGCAGAGCCGCACTCGTCTGCCCACGGGGATGGCGTTACTCTCAACTGATACACGAACATGTGATGACTAGCATGACACATTAGAGAGAGAGACAGACAGACAGACAGACTGGATGTCCTGTCTCTGTCCCATGTCTCAGGTCCACACCTGTAAGCACATGAGTCACACTGCAGTATCAGTTTCATCATTTCACACATACGCACAGAAAAGTGTTCTGACTAATTGTCTGAGTGCGTGTGTGAGACCGTCATCTTTCTGTCTTTCTTTCTTTACATCTCATTCCAACATATTTCATTTATTTGTCTTTCTATTTTCTTTCTTTCTTTCTCTGCCTCACTGGCTATTGATTTCTTTCTTTTCAATTCTTTCAATCTTTCTTTTACTTCTTTTCTTTTCGATATTTTTCTTTCTTTGTATTTGTTTTTGTTTTGTTTTGTATTTGTTTTTGTTTCCAACTACTATTTCTTCCTCTGCGCTTTTGTTTGGTTGTTTACTTTCTGTCTTTCTATTTTCCTTCTTTCTTTCTTTCTTTCTTTCTTTCTTTTATGACTTTTTTCCGCAGTTTTATTTGATTATTTCGCTTTTCTATATAGTTTTTATTCTCTCTCTCACCATTTTCATTCTTTCTGTCTTGTTCTATGTTTTCTTTTTTTTTTCTTTCTTCCTCGTTTTTGTTCATTTCTCTTTTCATTTCACTCATTAATCAGTGGGTGCTTTATTCTGGTCAGGGTCGCGGTGGATGCCGAGCCTGTCTCAGGATCACTGAGTGTGAGGCAGGAATTCACCCTATTTATCTCTCTCTCTGTCTGTCTGTCTGTCTGTCTGTCTGTCTGTCTGTCATCTTCAAAACCGGGTTATTGCTGTAAAGACAGAGATGATGATGATGATGATGATGATGATGATAGAAATGCATGGTGAAGATCAGGCGATCTGTTTGTGCAGTATTCAATAGCCATACATGGGCATCACATCTACTATTACATCACTTCCTGTGTGAGAGGTGACACTCTCCAGAGCAGACTTTATCAGTGGAGTAAATACGAATGGAATGAGCAGGACATGTATTTATAGAGGCTGCGCACATACTCCACCTTCCGTAGGTGTAAGATTCTTTATTAGGAGAGTTAGGAGTGTTCTTGATCTTTCTGACTTTCTTTCTTTCTTTCTGTCTTAAACATTCGAGAGAGAAAAAAAAAGGCTATTATAATGTTAAAAAAAGATATATTTCCCCCTTTTTATAAAAAGATATATTTTTCCATCCTTTTTCAATAAATGTCAAATGTATTAGTTAGTATTAGTGATAAACTTTCATTCTTTCTTTCTTTCTTTCTTTCTGAAGGCTTCAAAATAAGGTTACTATCATGTTAAAAAAGGATTTTCTTTTTTCTTTCTTTATCGGTAAATGTCCAGTCGTAGAGTATTAGTGATCACCTTTTGTTCGCTCTTTCTGTCTAAAGCTTTCAATAAAAGGCTATTATAATGTCAAGTCCTGAAGTATTAGTGATAAACTCTCGTTCGTTCTTTCTTTCTTTCTTCCTGTGAATGTGTTTCTCCCCGCGTCCCGTCTCAGGATTGAGGAAGCTGGAGTACGGGGGTTCTACCTGGCACGAGGAGTGTTTTGTGTGTCGTGTGTGTCAGCAGTCTCTGGGTTCGCAGTCATTTATCCCTGATAAGGACGAGTATTACTGTGTGCCCTGCTACGAGAGACGCTTCGCTCCCCGCTGCAGCCACTGCAAACAGGTCACACACACACACACACACACACACACACACACACACCACACACACTTACACCTACGTTTACATAAATATAAGTACCTATCAGGTACCCATTCATTTACCAGCTATTTCTTACTCTGTGTCTGTCTGTGTGTGTGTGTGTGTGTGTGTGTGTGTGTGTGTGTGTGTGTGTGTGTGTGTTTCAGATCTTGCTGCAGGGTGGGGTGACGTACCGGGACGAGCCGTGGCACAGGGAGTGTTTCCTGTGCACGGGCTGTAAGATGCAGCTGGCCGGTCAGCCCTTCACCTCTCAGGGGGAGAAACCCTACTGCGTCAAGTGCTTCAGCTGCCTGTATGCACAGAAATGCACCGCCTGCAACAAGGCCATCACAGGTGTGTGAGTGTGTGTGTGTGTGCGTGTGTGTGTGTGTGTGTGTGTGCGTGTGTGTGTGTGTGTGTGTGTGTGTGTGAGTGTGTGTGTGTGTGTGTGTGTGTGAGTGTGTGTGTGTGTGTGGTTATGAAAAGCTCTGAGCGTGTGTTTGACTATAGAAAGGTAGGTCTATACCGGACCTGCATGCCTCTGTGTGCCTGCTACTGATCATGAATTTCTCTCTCTCTCTCTCTCTCTCTCTCTCTCTCTCTCCATTATCTCACTCCAAAACACTGTTCTCTCTCTCTCTCTCTCTCTCCCTCTCTCTCTCTTCATCTCTCTCTCTCTTCATCTCTCTCTCTGTCTTTCTCTCTCTCTTTCATCTCTCTCTCTCTCTCTCTCCCTCTCTCTCTCTCTCTCTCTCTCTCTCTCCCTCTCTCTCTCTCTCTCTCTCTCTCTCTCTCTCTCTCCCTCTCTCTCTCTCTCTCTCTCTCTCTCTCTCTCTCTCTTCATCTCTCTCTCTCTCTTCATCTCTCTCTCTGTCTTTCTCTCTCTCTTTCATCTCTCTCTCTCTCTCTGTCTCTCTTCATCTCTCTCTCTCTCTATCTTTCTCTCTCTCTCCATCTCTCTCTCTCTTCATCTCTCTCTCTCTGTCTCGCTCTCTCTCTCTCCATCTCTCTCTCTCCCTGTCTCTCTCTCTCTCTCTCTCTCTCTCTCTCTCAGGTTTCGGTGATGGGAAGTATGTTTCCTTCGAGGACCGTCAGTGGCATCAGTCGTGCTTTAAGTGCTCCGAATGCTCCGTCTCTCTGGTCGGAGCCGGATTTTTCCCAAGCGGCTCAAAGATCCTGTGCAAAGACTGCACCAACTGAAACACGGATTCTGTGTGTGTGTGTGTGTGTGTGTGCGCGCGCATGCACGTGTGCGTGTGTGTGTGAAATTTGTTTATTTGTTTATTATTTTAAAGCAGTGTTTGTGTAGAATAAATCATTCACGGTATAATAATCATTCACGATGACATCACTCACGTTTTGGTTTTTTGTTTGTTTGTTTGTTTGTTTGTTGTTGTTTTTCTTTTGTTTTTTACATTTAAAAGAGCGAAATGAAATGCCACCTAACACCGGTGACTTATTCTGGGAAAATGAAATGTTCTGTTACGGCTCCTATGATCCAAAGTTTTCACCAGTTTCTTCTTAAAAACAAAGACGTCCTCAGTTCTCGGGGATAAACCCGATTCGGGGGCGTGGCTACGCACGAGTTTAACCAGCGATGTCACGAAATAAGCTTGGCCAATCACGTGTGATATGCAAATTAACCAAAGAGTAACGAGAAAGGTTTAATATAGAACCCGGTGTTCTGACTAGCTAAGTTAGCTAATATTATACGTTTCATTGATAAGCAAAACCATGGTTGTTATGGTAACGGAATATTTGAACACTTTTTTGGCTGCTATTGAATAAATCAGAGGATACGATGATGTAAATTTGACTAACGGTTACAAAGACTGAACTAGACGTTTAGCTGTTTTGTTGCAAATTCGACTATATTCAAACAAGATTAAATGAGTATAAAGGTAAACGAAGGATCCTTCTGTAAGATTTTAGACGCTTATTAAACAACTTAAATGTATGTATATATATATATATATATATTACTCTTTTTCTATTCCCTTCTTAAATCCTTTCAGACTCGAGTGTTGACACATAAACTGTTTCACTCTTACTACTATTTTAACTAGTTTTACGTGTTTATAAACCTAGATCAGATGTACGACAGTAAAAGCCACGTCATCATTTCCAAACTGTAACGGTTTATCAGCTATATATTAAAACACACACACACACACACACACACACGCACCTAGCATTGTTAGTTTGCAAACAAAACACTTATGATGTGTTGACCCTGGAGCTCATTAAGTCGTATTTCCGTCATGGAAAGACACATTTTAGATGAAGTTGTGAGAACACTGTTGCTAGGCAACTGCGAATCAAGGACGCCAAGCATATGCTAGCTGAAGACTAGCACGCTTCTGTTAGAGACAATGTAGACAGCAAACAGCAACAGTTGAAATGACACCAGATCATCAGCAACGTCAACTTTTCCCTCAGAGGTGTTGATTAATTACTAAGAAAATACACCGTTTAGCTACAATTATCCTGCGGTTATACTCAGCACGGACTGCTAAACAAGCTCGCGTGCTTTCCTCTCTGAGAAGCATGAACATTCAGTCACGATTCATACGATTTAGAGATGAGGGCTATCTATATTTGACAGACCTCATCTAAAAATGAACTTGAAAGTAGTTTTAGTAAAGACCTCAAAGTATTTAAAGATGGCGGCCCCTCCCCCCTTTTCGGAAATGTTCCAGCGCTTGATTTTTGCATGACGTTACCATGTAGTATATCAGTTCAGCAGAACGTTACATGTATTTCAGATGTCCTTATCACGTTCCACATCTAAGCATTTCACCTGAACAAATATATGCGTCAAATACCGTTTTCACCCGAGTTACGTAACCTGCTTTGAGTCTTGCTGAGCGTGAAGAACCACATTCCAACATTTCAGTCACGAACGAGTGCAGTCTTAATGCTCTCCTCTCGAGTTGTGCGTATTTCAGCCTGTAAATGAGCCTTGAGTGTTTGTAACGTGCCACTGATTACTGATTACCGAAGAAATTCTCACAAGCCACGTGTCGACGTCGTCGTCATCCGAACCTGCGTTCACGTTACAAGCCTTACTGCTCAAATCCACCTCGTTTTATTCCACCTTAAAGATTCACATGCGTGTTCGTATTGTAAGTGACCTGTAGGTTATGTGTGTCTCCTGAGGACCCCAAGTTCCGGTGTTGAGCTAGCTAGCTAACCTATTAATATATCACTACTTCATTTTTTTGTTTGTTTTTAAACAACACTATCTTGCTGAGGGATAACGGTTAGCTAAACGAAAATTCATTGTAAAATGTTTTCATGAAACTCTTTACAAAAGTATGTTAGCTTTCTAATAAAAAAAAAAATGCTAGCTAGCATTATGAGACAGTTAGCAATGTTAGGTAAACATGAACAGCTAGCTAGCTAGCTAGAAACAACAAATGAAATGCAGTTAGCTGGCTAGCATTACACTGAGGCGCTGTCAGTGGAGTGGCTAAACATGGCGTTAAAAAAAATAAGATGTTACGTGTGTTTAGCTAGCGAAATGTGAAGCTAGATAGCTAAAGTTACATCATAATTAGCTAGTTATCTACGACAGTAATGTATAGCTATTGCTTTAGGCTTTAGATGTAACGCTGGTTTATTTAGTATATTACACTGTTATTTTTCTTTAGACTGATGATCGCTAATAATTGAAATTCATTCCAAAATGTTTACTAAAGTAAGCCAGCTTGCATTAGCCTGCTAATAAATCAGCTAGCCAGCCATTAAAGTATCTTAGCTAAACATAAAGAGCTAGTAGTGTTAGCTAGAAACAAGGTCTGAAACATAGTTAGCTGGATAGCATTACACTGAGGGGTTCTTGATGGAGTAGCTAACTGAGAAGCTAGCTAGCTATTTCTGTCATTTGACTAAAGTTAACCATTTAGAGCTCGCTAGCACGTAGCTGTTAAGCGTCCTATAGAGACAGTGTAAAGGGCAATGTCACGTTTCTGTCCGACGAATTACTGAGAAAAGACTCCAGCTTGCTAAAATGACGCCATAATTAGTTAGCTATCTCGTTCTGGTAATGTATAGCTAGTTCTGCCAACACTTTCCATTGAAAGGAAATCACAATAGAAACACAGTGATAGCTCTCTTCATCCAACTCGTAGTTTATTGATTTCAAATATTTCTTATTTATTCATTCTATTCTGGAACGCGTGGAATCCCGTTCCCGCCCTCGGAGGAAACTAAATAAATAAATAAATAAGGCGGTTTATAGGTTTTACGTCTCACGGTTGCGACTTTGTTTCTCACGGTTGCGACTCTCTATCGCATTACCGGCTTTATTTCCCGCAATTTCTTTTCCGATGACATTCTTTCGGAATTGCGAGATTTAAACTCGTAACTGCGGGGAAAATGTCAAAATTGCGAGGGGAAAAAAAAAATACAGAATTGTGAGATTTAAACTCAAAATTGTGACAAAGCAAATCAGAACTGCGAGATTCAAGCTCAAAATTGCGAGAAAGTAAATCAGAATTGCGAGATTTCAACTCGTAAATGCGGGAAATAAAGTCGCAATGACCTTTTTATTCATTATTATTTTTCACTGTAGTCGAAACGGGGTTTCCGTAGCAACATGATCATTGGGACCACTTCAGGGATGTAACGTGAACGGCTTCACGGATGTATTCTTCAGACATTATGTCGCGCCACTTCACCAGCAGTCCCGCTCGTCCGTGTCCGTCGGTCCTACAATTTAGCTTTAAAGTCTAACGTCGTGTCCGCGTGGACGGGTTACACGTTTATCCCAACATTCTAATAGAAACCTCGTGTCTCTGGGACCACCGTAACAACACAAGAACAGGCACTATTAAATACACAACAAAGTAAAACAATGCAGGAACTTATTCTAATCTACGTTAGATAAACACCACGTATACACGTACGTGGAAGGACAGGCACGTTTTATGGCATTTTTAAATGTAGATGCTTTACTCGAGGTTGTGAGATTCAGTGCTTTAATGCCGGCATTTAAATCCATTTATTTGAACTATAATATAAACGAAACATATCAAATATGCGCACATTTAAGAATGTAAATCTAATCTAAAAGCTGTCAGGAAGTGAAGCTTGCTCCTGCATGTAATGAAATGGCTTTGTGCTGTACCGTATTGTGTCGCGTTGTGTTGAATTATATTGTACGGCATGCGTATACAATAAAACGAGTGTGAACTCTACGGAATTGTGTTTTTCTTCAGTCCTGTGTTAGAGAACATATTAGGAAAACGTGTGACGCCGTGTCTCAGGTATCGTTCTCTTCAAAAGGAAGAAGGATGTGTATGTGATAATACAGCGGTCGAGGGTGGGGGAGGGGAGGGGGGGATTTGGGGTTGGATGAAATTCTGAAACAAGGTCCGGGGTGCGTCTCGATCGGCTCCCTGGTTCACCAGGCAGGGCGCTGATCAGAGTCGGCCATTTTGAGGGCTGTCTCAATCGCAGAATCCTTTCCAGTGCACCGGGATGTTCGCGCCCTTTTAAGAAAACTCCCATAATGCACTGGAAAAACCATGGAGCGTCGATGCTCACTACACTATGTTTCCTTACTGGAAATGACGTCATGTTTTCTCAGCTGGAAAAAAACCCAAAACCTGGCGGACGAACTCTCAGCCGGCTTCTGTTTACGAGTATACGCAGCTTGTTATGGTTGTCGTAGCGCTCAAATGATTACTCGCTTTAGCGAATTTTAACTTTATTTGACGTTTTGTTGTACATGGTTTGTTCGCGTCTAACGACTTTGAATTGTTTAATGGTTTTATTTATTTATTTATATTTTTTTTTACAAATCTACTAGCTAGCCTACGATCCTGCTTGAAGTACCGTGACAGAAATGTGTGTGATTAAGCTCACAAATTTCTATGGTGTATAAAACTTAAAGATTGGATATGTTTGGGTTTTTAGAGCGACCAATGAGGAAAGTAGAAGGTTCATTCGTTCGTTAGATGCGACAGAAGTTATGAAAAGACAAACCATTTCAAACATTTCAAC
>NC_030429.2:25507585-25520085 GCF_001660625.3 Ictalurus punctatus | reverse complement strand
GATAGACATCTCCTTACGGAAAACGTCACAATGTCAGTGATTAGCAACGCGTGTTTTATTTGTTAAAAAAACAACACATTTGTTTGTTTTAATCTGTTTATAGTCGTTATAGATTTATATGGCGCATCAACTGTACAACTCCTTGCAAAATACAGTAGTAGTTACTACAGAAACTATAACAGAGTGAATGCACTGATATTAATATTATCGACATGGAAATTCATTTAACGCTTTCTGACCAATCAGAATCCAGAATTCAACAGCACCGTGGTGTAAACACACACATAAAACGATGCGTTCCGGTTTGTTTGCGTTAGACTTCATAGGATTTCTAGAAGTTGCGATGCGAGCCGATATAAAATTAAATTAGAAAACATACATTTATTAAATCACTCCTATATACTAATATACTAAAATAAAATCTGCTTTGTGCATTCAGCTTTATGAAGAAAATTCAACTGGATAAATCTCCCGTCGTCTGTGAATATTATATATATATATATATATATATATATATATATATATATATATATATATATATATATATATATATAAATTACATTATTCTAAAGTAGTACATTAATGACAAAATATTCAAAAAGTTCAAATGAAAAACAAATTCAACCCTGACCGAGTGTACCCGAGATCACCCCATGATATATTAACATGCAGTTGGAAAGAAGGTCTGTCTGTTCCAAAGCTTCACCCAGATGTTTTGTCCTAAAAAGGGCACTGTGATCTAAAGCAGGATTTTGTGGATGAGGTTTTAAAAGACACTAACTGCCATACAGACTGCTTTTAATTATGATGAATGGATGTGCAGGTCCACGTGCACCGCTCACGCCGTTCCTGAGCGGTGGAGGCCCCGGCATGTTCGTGACCCTGGAGTGGCCAAAGTGGTGCTCGTCATGGCTGACAGGCTGAAGAACGAGCGAGGGACCGAGGCCCACGTGAGAGGAGGAAGGTGTGTGACTGTGTTCGATCAAAAGACCCGAGCTGCCGGTGCAACGAAGAACCTTAAAAGGTGAAGTCTGACTCCGGTGAGCTGAAGGTGCTGAAGAGCACTCGGTGTTGGAGAGCTCGAGCCGTCAGACTCAAAGTGATTCCGAATCACATGACTCTTTTAAATGAGTCAATCAGGCGAATCTATTGGATCTGTAGTGTTCTGGTCCTTCATGGTCTTTTCTGTTCTATTATTTTCTATCCTGTTCTATTTTATTCTAATCTACAGTGTTCTATTTCTTTATGTTCTATTCGTGCTGCTCTGTTGCATCCTATTTTGTTCTAATCTGTTGTGTTATTTTCTGTCACATCCTATTCTATTCAATTCTATTCACTTTGGTACAGTTTTTCTGTTCTGTTCTATATTCTTCAATTCCTTTATGTTCTATTCTACATTGTTCTAATCTCTCTCTCTCTCTCTCTCTCTCTCTCTCTCTCTCTATGCATATATATATGTTCTTTTCTGTCATGTCCTATTCTATTCTGTTCTATTCTATTCTATTCTATTAATCCTTTATGTTGTATTCCTTCTACTCTGTTTCATTCTATTTTGTTCAAATCTGTCGTGTTCTTGTCAGTCATGTCCTATTCTATTCTATTCTGAACGATTTTTCTGTTTTGTTCCGTAGTGCTCTTCTCTGTTCTATTCTACAGTCTTCTATTCTTTTATTTTATTTTCTATTCTGTAGTGTTCTATTATACTCTATTTTGTTCTGCATTGCGGTCTGTTGTGTTTTATGGCGTAGTGCTCTGATGAGTTCTATACTGTTCTATAGCAGCTCTATTCTGTTTTTTTTTTTATTTCTTCGTGTTACAACGAATAGTGTTGAATTCTTTTCTATTCTATAGTGCTCTATTCTATTCTGTTCTCTTTTTTTTTGTCATCCGTTCTATTTTATTCTGTACTGTTCTGCGTCTGTGTTCTGTATTCTTCTACAGCACTCTACTCGATTCTGTTTTTTTTCTTTCTATTTCATTTCATTGCAGCGTGTAGTGTGCGATTCTATTCTATTCGACTCTATTCTCGTCTACATCCATCGCCCAGCCTGAAGAACGGCCCAGTGGTGTTTATTTCCCTGTTTCACAATTCTCATGACTGTTCTGGGAGTCGAGCCTCGACCCTGCTGACTGACATCTGAAAGAAAGCACTACACACACACACACACACACACACACACACACTTACTTGGCAGGAAATCAGAGCCGTATCATGCTCAGCTTACGTCTTATCCTCATAGGACTAAACCATTTGTTTGTATTAAGACTGACTTTAAATCCCAGATGGCTCTCTGGTCCCTACATAAGGGATGAAATAATGGCTTTTATGTAGCGCACAGTATTTCCAACAGAGAGCCATCACCCACGTTTTCCAGAAAACCCAGAACAATGCGCATATTCATAAAAATAAATCCAGCCAGCATCTGTAGGCCACATCAGCTATTTCTGTCAGCTTTGTTGATCAGATACACTTATCATTTAAACTGTTTCTAAACATGTCTGAAGATCACCAAACTTTTCCCGCTTATCCTACAGGGATTTGGTCTGAACTAGCAGAAAGGCCTTACGGTGTATCCATAATGATACAGCTCACTGAGTGAACGTGTGAATATAATCACATACTCACTTCACGGGGATCACAACCTGCACTGCAAAGCCTGGAGAACATCGTGTGACATCATCGGTTCAATTTCTACTTGGGAAGTTTTTTATTAGGAAATCATTTTTCCAGGAAGTGGCCGGCATGAGTAACATTAAAGTCATCCACTGACCCTTAACAAGCTCTTACTGACTAATCGACTGACTGAAACACACACACACACACACACACACACACACACACACACACATACTCTTAATCCTAGAATTTGCTCACAAGTTTTACTGCGGTATTAAAAGAGACGTTCTGAGGATTACTCAGTGGCTGGTTACACTTAAAACCAGGGTTAAGTTTATAATGAATGAAAATTCCCACCAAGCGAGCGTTGTAAGAATCCGAATAAAAGAATGAAACAGCGCACTTATTGAACACTTGTGGTAATATAAAGATAAAAATAAATGGATGTAAACAGAGACTGTCACATCCCCCTAATCATATACATCATCCATCCATCCATCCATCTTCTATACCGCTTTATCCTTTTCAGGGTCACGGGGAACCCGGAGCCTACCCCAGGGAGCATCGGGCACGAGGCGGGGTACACCCTGGACAGGGTGCCAATCCATCGCAGGGCACAATCATATACACATTTACAGTTTATTTTCTTATGAGATATGCAGTGTCAATCAAACAATCTCAGTGATTTAATACGCCTGGAGTTCAGGGCGGAGTTACGGTACACCTGGAAGGTGGAGCACTAAGTATAAGACATGTACTGTGTCCCAATTCGCCTACTATCCGTCCTAAATAGTATCCGGGATTAGAATTACACACAGGTCTTTGGAGGAACGGTCTCAACGATATCCCTCGCCATGTATCCTCCAACCTCATCAGGCGTTATAGCAGAAGACTCCGAGCTGTTATCTCGGCAAAGAAAGGTAGCACAAAGTATTGACTAAAAGGGTGCCAATAATTGTTGCGCACCTATATTTAACAAAGATATATTTTTTATGATAAACCTGTGTTGTTTTTGTAATTGTTTGATATCCATGAGAGCGGAGTATTTTAGTGATTTTTTTTTTTTTTTTTTTAAACAAAAGATCAAAAGTTTAAACAATAAAGACCAATTTTCTCAGCCTACCTTGCTCAGATTTACCGAGGGTGCCGATATCAGTGGATAACAATAATAATAATGTTTATTTATTTTATACATATATTATTTCTACCTTAATTTATTTTAGGAGCAAGTAGAATTTTTTTTTTTTAAAAGCCAAATATTCAAGTATAAAAAATAAAAGTAATAAAATGCACACAATTAAATAAAAGGTCAAACGAAATTAGCAATACAGAAAATGAGCATAAAGAGATCATAAATAGACAAATATAGAATCAGATGAAATATATATATATATCTGTGCGTGTGTGTGTGTGTGTGTGTGTATATATATATATATATATAAAATAAAATAAAAATGAAACAAAAAATATTACTACTAAACCAGAAGTAGTATTTTAAATTAAGATGATTTTTGAGTTCGAGTGCTGTTTAATATTCCAGTGTTTTATATAAAGAATAGAACTGATTCTGGGGAGCATTCTGGGAGATTTCTGGGGCGTGTAATCTGGGTGTAAAGCAGTCAGTGAGTTTCTCGCTCGGCAGTCAGGGGTGTTTTAGGAATTTGGAAAAGGAGTTTCCTGAACGGAAAAAATGAACAGGATCATAAAACACGGACAGAAAGGAAATGTGGAGAGCGAAGTTATTGTACTGTGGGAGATTTGTGATGTGCAGAGCCACTCAGTGGTCAGAACATCGATGACACGACACTGAAATGAACATTTTATACAAATACAACACATTTAAACGAGTTGATTCATTACTCGAGATCGTGACGTGCAACTGTGTTTGTTTGGGGGTTTATTTTTATTTTTTGGGGGATGTTGGGAAAAAGAAATCTGCTGATCTGATCCTGTAACAACTGGAAAAGACTGAAATTGGGTTTGGAAAACATTTTGTTTACATATATAAAAAAAAAAAAAAGACTTGATTGTATTTTATTTTAAATAAAAATTATTATGATTATTTTACTAATTATTTATTTATTTTTCATTACGGCGGCCATGTTTGCGTCGTGGTTGTACAGCTGCTTACGGAAACCACAATGTCTCGGCTCAGGGTGGTTCTAGCTCCTTGGAATAAAACCCGATCTCTAGAGCACATTACAAGGTACGTGTATATATATATATATATATATATATATATATATATATATATATATATATATAAACATTTTGCACATTCATGTTCCTTAGACTTAGAACTTAAGTCCAATTATAATGCTCAAGATTGCTCACAGTTCCACTTTTAGGGTCAATTTATAACGGGAATGGTTCGAGTCTCAGACTTAATTTTTTTAGGGGTTACCTGGGAAAGTATAGTGTGCATGCAGAACATTTTAGGTTTGAGACTTCTCTTATTTATTTATTTTTATGGGGGTGAGAACGTACTATTTTTTAAAAAATTCCCTCATTTTCGGGTTGAATATCACCGGTGGAGGACCAGGTACAAACCTGAAATTTTCACAGAAATAAGTCCTCTATAGTAGCACTCTGCTGTAAAAATTGTGAGTTTGAGATCCCACTGGTTACAGAGTTAGGGCTAGTAGAAATCTGGGGAAAAGCCTACCTTATTCATGTATTATGAGAATTGAACAGATGTAATATAAGCATAACAAATAATATAAATGAACAGTATTTTACAGTAATTATGTTTATGATAGACATACTATAGCTCATGGTTGTCACTGAGGTATAAAATGTTACTACATTTGATATTAGCAACAGTGAAGCATGATCAACCACAGGGTTCTTCAAATCTGGAGTTTAGCTCCAAATTCTAGGTTAGCGTTTGATTAGGGTTCAACCAACATTTATTCATAGAGCGCACTGAAACACAACATAAGTTGATCCAAAAGTGCTGTACAACGGGGAAAGTAAACCAATAAAAACAATAACGTCAACATCTAGACGTTTTCAAAAGCTAAAGAATAAAAATAGGATTTAAGGGAGGATTTTAAAAGTAGCTAATGATGAAGCAGACCTCATATCAAAGGGGAGGCTATTTCCAAAATATGGGTCCGGCCACAGAAAAAGTCCCGATCACTCTTGGGTTTACATCGACAACTGGGGACAGACGAAAGTACGTGATTGGAAGATGTATTTTGGTGCAAGACCGAACAATGGTCCATACACAAAAAGAAGGATTTCATAGTAAACCCTAAAATGAACAGGAAGCCAGTGAAGAGGTGCAGCATTTTGAACAATTTGTAATCGAGATAAAGCGGATTGAGAAAGTCGAACGTACAGTGAACTACAATAGTCCAGCCCTGACGTAATAAGATCGCGGATCACAATTTTCAGGTCTTTACTAGAAAGGAAATGTTTTAGCTTTGCAGTGTATCTGAGATGAAAGAAGGTCAAAAATGACTCGGAGGTTCTTAACTTTCTTTTGTACATCGGAAGAAAGCGGACCTAGCTAAGCTTCCAGGACAGGAGAAGAAGACGTGGGACCGCCTAAAAACAAGCCTTCGTTATATCGAATCATTAAAATGATTCGCCATCCCACTTTTAATGTCTTCAAGGCACTTTAGCAGAATCTCGAACGGGCAGTTAGTCTGACTGGAAGGTAAAACCGAGAATCATCAGCATAGCAGGATATTTCTGGGAAAAAATGTAACCAAGGGGAAGCACACAGCATAAAGGGGAAACAATAACGGACCTAAAATGGATCCTTGAGGGACGCCACAAGAAAAGGAAGCTGCTGAAGAGGGAAAAGTACGTACGTTTACAGAAAAGCTAAGCTAAAACTCTGCAGGACAGTGGACCAGATATGAAGAACCATCCTGATCCATCATGTCCATCACAGGTGTAAGGTTTGTGTGTGTGAACAGATTTTATCCAAATATGGAAGTACAGTGTTCAGTTGGGTGGTTTACAAACGAACAGCATGATAAACAGAGCTGTGGTGTTGTTTCTCCTGTGGCAAAAGCTGTAAGTAACAACAACATATCCTGAAGTGATTCATTCTCTATTTATCATGAACTCGGTGTCTACATCTAGTTATCTTCTTCAGAAATATACACTATCATCACATCACATCCCATCCCACCCTCATGTCTCTATCAGATATTTCCAGGAACAGCTATATCTGAGGGAGACTTTACATTCCTGGACAGGATTGAAACCATTTTAAACTCCCCGGAAGTGTGCTCATCGGGTCATGTGACTTTGTAGAACGAGAAAAGAAACATATTCATTTAAGAAACTGCTATCTGATATGAAGTATGTTTAGTGTCTATCTGCACCCGGTGATGTGACAGGACCCCAGTCATGATGAGCATTATGCTAAAAATGAAATAAAAACCTCAACAATAAGATAAATAGCATCTAAAGTACAGTCAGGTACACTTCTTGATGATGAACTAATCTTGTGTATTTTATTTTTAACAGCTGGCTGCTCTTTACTCTCTTGAAGGTTGTGGAAGGAAGGGTGTATTTATACTTTAATGGTTATTGGTTTTCTTTTTGAGGGGAAAAAAATGACTTCATATTGAAACCCGCCGTGTCACCTGAGCTCATCTGTTATTCGTGAGGACCGCATAGTTGTTATTAAGGGGCCCGGATGAATAAAAACATCATATTGAAGGAGGTACTTTCTTTTCCCCTGGACGACCGGAAACGTACGCGTGCATCTCAAAAAGGTAGAATATCGTGGAAATGTTCGTTTTATTTCCGCAATTGACTACAAAAAGTGGAACTTTCATATAGTCTAGATTCATTACACGTAAAGGGAAATATTTTAAGCCTTCGTTTTTGTCTTAATCTTGATGATTACGGGTTACAGCTCACGCAAACCGAACACCCAGTATCTCAAAATATTCAAATAAATACGTCCCACGCTACTCAAATTTTTTTGAGATGCACCTGAATACATACACACACACACACACACACACACACACATCATTATATCGTGTAAAATTTTATCTAATGATCTGAATTTAAATATCTTCTTCTCTGCTGTTAATATAATCAATAAAAACACATTTTCAAACCTAATTTTTAAAAAGCTGTTAAGATTGATCAAATAATAAACAAAAAGCCCAACACTTGATTTTGTTTTTATATTTTAAAATGTTTTTATTTCCACAGAGTAAAAACCAACAATGGAAACGACGACACGATCCTCCTTTCTTCACTTACAAAATAATTCATTTCCCAAAAAAAAAAAAAAAAAAAAAAAAAAAAAAAAAAAAGATTTAAAAAATTAAAAATAAAAAAAAATAGAGCATCATAAATACGGACACGATGGAAATACAGCGTTAAAAATATACCAATACGCAAGAAAACGATGCGGTGAGGTATGTTCACGTGTGAAATGGATTGGGCGGAGCATCCGCGTGCGCTGACGTGACGATGTACGAAACCGATCGGCGAGGACGATGAGGAAGAGGAGGGAGCTTATAAAATCACACGTGCACTAGGATTCGGTAAACGGCTGATGGGAGTGATGAGGAATAAACGCAGCCTGCAGCTGGATCAATCGGAGCAGGTGTGTGTGTGTGTGTGTGTGTGTGTGGGGGATGGTGGATACAGTCCAGGTCAAACACACTCCATCTTCAGCATCAGGCTGAATAATCCTGCACACAACATAAATAAATGCTGAGATTAAATTAATAGCGATTATAACTGATCAGCTCTTATAACAATCACAGCTTATAGCTCTGCCTCATGCAGTATTCTGGCTTATTAGTTGTTCAGGCTCTCGTATGTTATCCAGAAAAACTTACCGCTCTGGGCTTTTTATTCATCTTCATGTCAAATCTACAAACAGAAAACACACAGAAGTCATAATTTATTATTAACACCTGCGCTCGAACACAACCTCATTCTCATTACATTCTTATCTATTTCTGCTGGTGTTACAATGTTAAAAATATAACTATACACATCACTGAAAGGTTGACATGCAGAATAAATAAAAGTGTGACACTACAGCTCAAAAGAAGAAGAAGAAGAAGAAGAAGAAAAGAAAAAGTGTAACTAAAACAGAAAACAAGCGAAACACGACACCTTTCCAAACAGAGCGTCCCGCTAAAGGAGCTGAAAACAATCACACTGCTAAAGGAGGCGGTGAGAGGAAAGAGGGGGAGGAGATGCAGGACGTGAAGTTCATTCAGACTTACTCAAAGTCATAATCGAACATGGCGGAGGGGCTGAGGGGGCAGCATTAAGGGGGGGGAAGAGAGAGAGAGAGAGAGACAGAGAGGTAGGTTAGTGCACTAGACTGGCATTAATGTGGCTCCGTCCTAAATCACAAAAGACCTGGAGGAGGAAAGTGCAGATCAGAGCCTGAACACATCGCCAGCACTGAACACTGCCTCTGACTTCACATAACTATCAGGTTTCTCTCCCTTAATCTAAAAGTTCCATTAATATTATTTTATCAAATATACATCTTCCAGCGTCCGACGACGACACATTTAATGATGATGATAATAATAATAATAATAATAATAATAATAATAATAATAATAATAATAAGTCTTAGATAGGAATAATTTTTTTCAGGTTTGTGCAAAAATGTAACGTCAAGAACAGATGCGTTGGTGTGTTTTGTTTTAGCGGACAGGTCCGACACCGAGAGAGCGGCCCAGGGAAAAGGGTCCGCTGTCGTTAAACGGTACGAGCGCGGCCTCTGGAGGCGAAATAAAAACCAGCGCTGACTAATTTCCTTGTGCTATTGGAAGTGTTTTTTATTCGTGTTGAATATTATGTTATCCGGAGGACTCCTGTCATGAGAAAATACGACAGAAATGATGGAGACCGCCGGTATGTCAGCTCGTTACCCCGCTATTGTCATGACGACATCGAGGAAATTGAATGGATCTGTGAAAGGTTAGTTTGGGCGCTTTGTCACGGGCTTCTTTAATCTATTTGCGGTCAGAATTGCGAGCGGTACCTGTGTCGGTTCTTGTTTTTGCGTTTCTTGTGACTGCTGTGGTGGCCCGTGTTGGTGGAGCTGGAGGACGATGCTGCTTTCTGAGGCTTCAGGTCCTGCAGTGCTCCGTCTGCATCCTCCGCCTCCTCCTGACCCGGCTCGTTCTCCTGGTTCTGCAGGTCCGGAGACGCGTCGCTCTCAGTGCCGCTGCCTGCCTCGCCTAAACGCACAGACACAAAAAAAGTCATCTGCAATGACATGACCAACTTATAGGCTGATATTGAGGTAAGTAAAGCACAGATATAACTGTTTAAGATTTAAGAGGAAAACCAGAGTCATGACTGTAGCATTACTTGTATTTATAACTTCCTGCTCTCTCTCTCACACACACACACACACACACAAGCACTGACTTACGTTTTTCATTCATGTGATCAGGGACGCCACCGAGAGCACACACAGCCTGCCGGGAAAAAGAGATGAAGGAAAAGTCAGGGATTAGTACACACACACACACACACACACAAACAAATGTGCTTATGAAAAAACAGCATGGACAGATCAGGATTTCTTCAACCAGGGCTCATGTGCGCAATTCTCAAAACACTCTCAAGATGGCGCTATTCTCGGCGGATCCGATACTACATAAATCTGATAACCGATTATGGAAAAACGCTTAGATATCGGGAAGAATGAATGAATCGCTGTACGCTAGATTCCATCCCCGAGTCTGGATCACCACTGCTACGCCTGACCCTGTCATCTGGGACATTTCGGATACAGCTCATCTAGGAAGTACACGAGCGCGACTTTAAACATAAAGCCATGTGTGAATGAATTAAACGACGGAACGGCGTGGGTGAGAAGAGAGGGATACTGACTGCCACTGAGGTTACGGAGGATTTACTGAACAGACGTTCTGCCTCCTTGAATTTCCGGTTCCTTCTGTCAGTCTTACTGTTGGAGTTTCTATCAAAGGACAAAAACAAAAAGAAATGAACTCCCGTATAACATTATATAATAATTTAATATAAAATATGATAAGAGAGTAGAATAAAGGGATAAAACACGCTCCATCGCTCACTTCTGGTTGGTTAGATAGCGGTCCCATCCTCGGATGATGTTGCCGTACATCTGCGTGTCCTCCAGGTAGCTGCCTTCGAACGCATAGATCTGTCTCTCCAGGTTCACCAGCGTCTCCTGATCAAACACAACCACCACCAGCAGCGTAACTCTAACCTGAACAACATCTCAGCAAACACGCAATATTTTATCCGTTTTTTTTTTTTATATATAGTTAATGCAGAAGATAAATAAAAACGTCAAACTGAGTCATGGGGAAAATATTCATTAAGGATGCACATACAAATAAATAATAAACAAAACAAACAAACCGTTTTTAAAGTCTGTTGTAGGATTGAATCGTTTTAATGAGGATTTAAATGAAAGTGTGTTCAATTAAAAATAAAGAATGAACAGAAACAAATAAATAAATAGATATATTTCCACAGTATTATTTTATTTTAATTATGACTTCTCATCTTTATTATAAATTTACAGACGGATGGACGGACGAATAAATTAACTAACATTTCTCATTTCATGAATCATAATTCACAATTTATAATAAGTTTTAAATAATAATAATAAAAAAAAGGGTTATGAATCAATAAATAATCAAATGAAATGTGTAGCTATGTCTACAGTACATGGGTCAACTGTGGGGCGGGGGGGGACTTTTATTACAGAATTTCATTTTAATTACTACGGCATACAATTTCATTACTTTGTACATTTATTTTATTTTTAGTATTTGCTTATTAAAAGGAAATTTAGGAAAGGGACAGAAACATTACAATATTTAAAAGAAGCATATTCTGTGTGAATTAAAATGCATTTATGTTGTTATTCTACTTTTTAATATTTGCATATTTAAATTATTTACTATTTCTGATTACTTCATAATTGCTTCATATACAAAACACACAAATATATATAATTTAGGGCACGTCTCTATTCTGCACACACATCTAGTGCACTATATAGGGTGAATAAGCCCGTTGTTGTGATATGTTATGTAGTGCACGCATGTAGGGGAATACAGCGGTTTGTGACGCGGCCTCAACACACCGCCTCTCACAGCCAGCACAACGCGAGCTAACTGTTAGCTAACGTGCTAACAAACATGTTGCAAGCTAATATTATTTAGTTTTACTGCTGATAGTGTTAGTAATCATAATAAAATGTTACATGGAATAAATAAAAACACCGTCCCGTTATATCATGTAATAAATTTAATTAAAAAAAAAAATCACAAAAAAGATCCGTTATACAGCTAACCGCGGAACCCATGGCTGAGTTACAAATGGCGCATATCCGCCTACATACGCGCCCTACATAGAATACAAAACGAGACAGTTCAGCCGCCTACGTAGTGCACTACATATCCTACAGAAGGGTATTTGGAATGCGGCTACTAGTCAGGCAAACGCAGGCTCTAGAACCTTCTCTAAGGCTATTCCGTCTGACGCCATTTTACACAGTTGTAGCTGCTAGATTGTATTAAAATGTGTATATATATATATTTTTTCTCTACCGCAAGCTCTTGTTTCCTCTTGACGAGCTCCGAGAGCTCGCGGCGGGTGTCGGGAATCTGTGGCGGAGTCGCTTTAGCATGCATCGCCATGATTGAACCGCGGGCCAACAACAACAAACAAGATGGCGGCGGGAGAGGGTATTATCCTGTATCGCGCACCCGTTGCATATGGCGTCTAAAGGACCCTATTGGTAGCCATATTGTGTGCCTGAATTAAAATAATGCCCCGCTGCAGCTGGTAGATGCTGTAGCGCTGTTTACATTGTTTTTTTTTTTTTAAATTAATTAATTTTTTTTCTATACTAATT
>NC_030429.2:25487585-25502585 GCF_001660625.3 Ictalurus punctatus | reverse complement strand
TCGACTCACCCCTCACTCACCCCTCACTCACCCCTCACTCACCCCTCACTCACCCCGCACTCACCTGACTCACTCACCCCTCACTCACCCCTCACTCACCCCTCACTCACCTGACTCACTCACCCCTCACTCACCCCTCAGTCACCGACTCACCCCTCACTCACCCCTCACTCACCCCTCACTCACCCCTCAGTCACAGACTCACCCCTCACTCACCCCTCACTCACCCCTCAGTCACCAACTCACCCTTCACTCACCCCTCACTCACCTGACTCACTCACTCCTCACTCACCCCTCACTCACCCCTCACTCACCGACTCACCCCTCACTCACCGACTCCCCCCTCACTCACCCCTCACTCACCGACTCACCCCTCACTCACCCCTCACTCACCTGACTCACTCACCCCTCACTCACCCCTCACTCACCCCTCACTCACCGACTCACCCCTCACTCACCCCTCACTCACCTGACTCACTCACCCCTCACTCACCCCTCACTCACCCCTCACTCACCGACTCACCCCTCACTCACCCCTCACTCACCCCTCACTCACCAACTCACCCCTCACTCACCTGACTCACTAACCCCTCACACACCAACTCACCCCTCACTAACCCCTCACTCACCAACTCACCCCTCGCTCACCCCTCGCTCACCCCTCGCTCACCCCTCACTCACCTGACTCACTCACCCCTCACTCACCGACTCACCGACTCACCCCTCACTCACCCCTCACTCACCTGACTCACTCACCCCTCACTCACCGACTCACCCCTCACTCACCCCTCACTCATCCCGCACTCACCTGACTCACTCACCCCTCACTCACCCCTCACTCACCCCTCACTCACCCCCCACTCATCGACTCACCCCTCACTCACCCCGCACTCACCTGACTCACTCACCCCTCACTCACCCCTCACTCACCCCTCACTCACCTGACTCACTCACCCCTCACTCACCCCTCAGTCACCGACTCACCCCTCACTCACCCCTCACTCACCCCTCACTCACCCCTCAGTCACAGACTCACCCCTCACTCACCCCTCACTCACCCCTCAGTCACCAACTCACCCTTCACTCACCCCTCACTCACCTGACTCACTCACTCCTCACTCACCCGACTCACTCACTCCTCACTCACCCCTCACTCACCCCTCACTCACCGACTCACCCCTCACTCACCGACTCCCCCCTCACTCACCCCTCACTCACCGACTCACCCCTCACTCACCCCTCACTCACCTGACTCACTCACCCCTCACTCACCCCTCACTCACCCCTCACTCACCCCTCACTCACCGACTCACCCCTCACTCACCCCTCACTCACCTGACTCACTCACCCCTCACTCACCCCTCACTCACCCCTCACTCACCGACTCACCCCTCACTCACCCCTCACTCACCCCTCACTCACCAACTCACCCCTCACTCACCTGACTCACTAACCCCTCACACACCAACTCACCCCTCACTCACCAACTCACCCCTCGCTCACGCCTCGCTCACCCCTCGCTCACCCCTCACTCACCTGACTCACTCTCCCCTCACTCACCCCTCACTCACCCCTCACTCACCCCTCACTCACCGACTCACCCCTCACTCACCCCTCACTCACCCCTCACTCACCAACTCACCCCTCACTCACCTGACTCACTAACCCCTCACACACCAACTCACCCCTCACTAACCCCTCACTCACCAACTCACCCCTCGCTCACCCCTCGCTCACCCCTCGCTCACCCCTCACTCACCTGACTCACTCTCCCCTCACTCTCCCCTCACTCACCCCTCACTCACCCCTCACTCACCCCTCACTCACCCAACTCACCCCTCTTTTGTGTTTTCTTTCTCTCTTTTGTGTATTTTTCTCTCGCAATCTCTCCTCCCTGCAGGTCATTACAGTGTGAATGCCACGGTGATACAGAAAACCCCTATAGTACCCTCGTCCTGCTTCAAATCCACTTCTGCCAGGATACAGACTCTGGTGAAGAGTGAAGGCCCGGGACCAGGATCCTACAGTCCTTATAAAACTCCAGAACCTGTGAAGAGGACTATTGTACCGTACGTGTGCCTTACAGCTACGCAGTTATTCAGAAAATCCTACCTGAGCGTGACACCAAACTGTTTCTGACACTTCCAAACCGTCCCTTTACAGATGTGTAAGTGTTCTGCTTGTGTGTGTGTGTTTCAGGAGAAGGCATTATTTAGGACTCGCAGCTCCTCCTCTGCTTCCTCCTAAAGCCCTCCCACTGCCCGGACCGGGTCAGTACGACATTGTGAACTACGCTGGACCTCCCAAACACCTCATGGCCAGCGCTGCGTTCGTGTCCAGCACACGTAGGGAGACGCACCACACCAGAGGACATGGCGTCCCGGGCCCGGGTGAGACTAATGGGTCTGGCTGTCTCTCTTATTCACCTCTTTGAAATGGGTTTATCTCAGGAGCAAGAACGCTGCCTACCCCCAGAACCACCTTCTGATTCAAACACAATGATAATAGTGTGATAAATATTCCACTATAAATGTCAGATTGATGCACACGATATCTTTCAACATGCCATAATGAGCATCAGTAGATATTTTAGTTCGCAGGATCAGTAACACACGTTTACTTTTTATTTGAGCCAATTCCTATATGACACTGTGTGTCTTGAGGTTGACCCCGCTTTTGTTAAAATGATGTGTCTCTTCTTTATGTTGCAGGTTCCTATGAGCCAGATGTTCCTACGAAGCGCTCATTCCTATACAATCATGACAACATGTGGATACCAGCATAGAGACAAGCTTTCAGGAGAAAGACATTACAACACTGCAGTCTCTGATTATGGGATACAGACTTTACAGAAAAGATTTAAATACTAAGCTGTAAATGGGCATGTTCCACGAATTTATTACACATCAAAATCATATATTATATTGTTTCGTTTTTATTTTGTGACTTATCACATTCCATATTCATAAGTGTTTAGAAAGAAGAACAAACGGTGACTTTAGTCAATTTTGAAAAGGCATTTTGTTCACTGATTGACTGACTGAGTAACTAACTGACTGAGTAACTGACCAACTGAGTAAATGACCGACTGAGTGACAGACTGTCTGAGTAACTGGCTGACTGACTAACTGACTGTCTGAGTAACTGACTTTCTGAGTAACTGGCTGACTGAGCAACTGACTGACTGAGCAACTGACTGTGTGAGTGACTGACTAACTTACTGAGTAACTGACTGTCTGAGTAAATGACTGTCTAAGTAACTGACTGTCTGAGTAAATGACTGACTAAGTAACTGACTGTCTGAGTAAATGACTGACTAAGTAACTGACTGTCTGAGTAACTGACTGTCTGAGTAAATGACTGACTAAGTAACTGACTGTCTGAGTAACTGACTGAGTAAATGACTGACTAAGTAACTGACTGTCTGAGTAACTGACTGAGTAAATGACTGACTGAGTAACTGACTGTCTGAGTACCTGACTGAGTACCTGACTGTCTGAGTAAATGACTGTTTAAGTAACTGACTGTCTGAGTACCTGACTGTCTGAGTAAATGACTGTCTAAGTAACTGACTGTCTAAGTAACTGACTGTCTGAGTACCTGACTGAGTAACTGACTGTCTGGGTACCTGACTGTCTGAGTAAATGACTGTCTAAGTAACTGACTGTCTGAGTAAATGACTGACTGAGTAACTGACTGTCTGAGTACCTGACTGACTGAGTAAATGACTGTCTAAGTAACTGACTGTCTGAGTAAATGACTGAGTAAATGACTGACTGAGTAACTGACTGTCTGAGTACCTAACTGACTGAATAACTGACTGTCTGAGTAGCTAAGTGACTAAGTAACTAACTGACTGAGTAACTGACTGACTAACTGAGCAATTGACTGAATAACTAACTGACTGAGTAACTAACTGACTAAGTAACGGAACAAGTCACTGACTGACTAACTAATGTACCTACTATCTAACTGACTAACTAAGTAACTGACTGACCAAGTAATTGAGTAACTAACTGACTGACCGAGTAGCTGACTGAGTGACTGACCAAGTAACTGACTGACTGAGGTACCAACTATCTAAATGACAGACCGACTGACTAAATTGAATGATGGACCCACGGACTTAATAATGTGACTGACTGACTGTCTGACCTACTGAACAACTGACTAACTCACCGCCTCATCGCCTAATCGACTAACTGACTGACGGACTGATGACTAACTGACCGACTGACTTAACTCAACTCTGAATCCGGCACAATGTCAGAGATGTGAAACATTTTGCTGCCAGCTGTTCATTTCCCAGTATGTTAGATTTCTCATCCATTAGTGTGGATGCAGAAATTAGCCTGTTGCTAAGTATAAACTAACAGCTGAAAGCCTGAGACTACTTTAAATCTGTTCCTGCTTAACAGCTGATGCTGGATCAGTCAGGCTGGGTCGTGGTTTGCTACGAGAGACGTCTAACGCACTGGTTCTGGGTCAGTCGTTGAGCAGGTGGAGGAATCGGAGCTCAAAGCCACAGCAAATGTCGACGGTGATGGCGTGGGTGTGTGCGTGCTTCAACGTGAGCGATGTGGACGGACGCAAATCAACGCCGCATGACTTTAAATACAAATTTAGGCAGTTCCCTGCTGTCCAAAGCCTCGATGCTGCTGGATGTTGTAACTGTAACGTCTAATGGCGTGGGCGTTAATCTTGTGACTTCCTCCCTCCACCCGTCTTCCTTTCCTGCGATGACTCCTTGTTGTCAGTTTAACACCAGATCCTTGGATCATTCTCAGGGCTCTTACAACAGCAAGACACAGTTACACGACACGACACGATCCATTTCTAACCTAGCGGTTGTCAGGACATTTCGACAAAGTGAATAAAACGGATCCGATTCAGATTTCTGACGGCTGTGAGATCTGATTCAGAGTCACGACAGCTGTTACTCGAGACCCTTCCTACAGTAGAACAGATGCAGCATTCCCCAAACAGTCCTCACAGCAGAACCTGTGGTACTTCCTGTACCGTAGACATGAACAGATAATGTGTTTTAAATGGATACAAAGACATTATACAGTGGATGCGGCAGAGTGTCTCCTGGGCCGTTGTTTGAAGTTGACGTGACCTTAACGTGACCACTGGGAAGCTTTTAAATCGAGTTCCTAACATGCTAGCATCCTAACATCCACTGAAACAACAGCCTCTTTTCACACTCCGCAGCTATCAGATGGAAACAGAAGGGTGTCTGATGCGAGGACGTAACGTTTACGTCACTGTAGCACGTCCTCAGGCGTCCAGCAGCACAGGTTTCTGTTGTTTAATTCATGATGATCTATTTTCATCCCGGCAGCGCCGGTGACGTCAGAGACCAGCTCACCAGCTGATAACGTCCAAATCTGTGCCCTCGAGTTGGTTCTGTCTTTTGTTGCGGATTCCATGTGAATTCACCTCACCCCAAAGTAAACCCTAATGCGCTCTGCATATATATGACCTATTCTGCAATATATTTGCGATTGTCAAGATTTGGGCCCGGGACGCGTCATGTGACGTCTTCCATCCAAAGCCCTCTTCGATTCACATACGTCGAACGCGAGTACAGCTAAAAGGTCTCGTTTACCAACAAACATCGTCGCGGAAAGCCCGTGCGAAACAGTTTTGTGCGATTGCGATTTCAACAATTTAAAAAAAAAAAAAAAAAAAAAACGCAAATTAAGCATTTTTGGCTTCAACAATCACACAAAAAAAGAAACCCTCTGCGAAATCCTGCACGGACCGGATTGCATTTTCATTCCTTCGTCTTCATTAAGCGCTGTATCCGGGTCAGGATCGAAGTGTATCCAGAACGCTAGGTGTGAGGTAGGAGGAAACCAGGGAACCCGGAGGAAACCCGTGTAAACCCACCCTACTGTTCAGAATGGACCTTTCCATACTTCATTTATCAGAGGGACGTCGGTTACATGTTTTTTTAAAAAATTTTTTACACGTCTCCTCTGTGATAAAACTCTGGCATCCAGACAGGAGCGCGTTAGTTTCTGGAAGGTTGTGTTTTCCGCAAATCCGGATGTTTATGTTGTGCAGTGATACCAGGCGCTGGAGCAGAGAAGAGACTCTGGCTCTCGTTTCAGTTCGGGGAGAACCAAAGTTCCTGCAGCAACCTGAAAAGTCCAGCAAAGCAATAATCGCAAAAGTATCAATACGAAGCTTCCATTTTTCATTTCACGACCCAGGAAGCGTTTAAAAACCGCTGGTAATTCCGCGTGTAATATTCTCAGAGGAGGACGGAGGAGAACACCCACACGGCCGATCCGGGCGGAAATAAAAGCGCGGAGACGCACCTGTGAAACGAGAAATGACCCCCACTCCCCCATGCGCATTTAATCCCATGCAAGTAGGGCTAATTTGTTTTGCAAACTCGAACTTCGAAGGAAACCCGCCGCCGCTGTTAAAATACAGGATGTGACTGAAGAGCTGTGGAATTTTTAACCCAACGTTGTCTAAAATAGAATCGAAAATGCAGAAGTATATGTCCTAACCCGGCGTCGTGCTCCCGGAAGTCCTGTGGTGATTTATGTTTATGTGTATGTTATTCATACGGTGAGATTTCATCTCTACGTACACAAAAGACGACTCGGTCTGTTAAAGCGGCGCTTAAAATAAACCGCCGGCGAGGAAAAGTCTGGAGTATAACGTTTTAATTGCTCTGCAGCACAGATAAAAGTGACTTCCTTTTTACAGCTCACGTTTTATTTACCACATGGCACGCGCGTTTTCTCATCTGTTTTCTTCATCGTAGATGTTCACACAAGCTTTTTTACACAGCTGGAGGTGTATATAACCTCATACTGTAAGCGTTTATGCATTATGACTATATCTGATGTAAAAAGGAAAGTTCTTTTTATTTTATTTTATTTTTTGGCTGAGCTTCAGAGGAGTTGTACTTTGATTACTTGCACTTTGACCCCCATTGTTTTTGTTTTGTTTTTTGTTTTTTTTTCAAAAGAGACTTTGAACTTCTGTCTAACATTATTATTTCGGTGACCTGCAAGTGAAGATCTTCCAATTTATCACGGACATTTATTTTTCGATTCTTAATGATTAGTGATTACACAACAAAGAACGTTCCGGCGATAACTCGTACCCCGAATATAATTTATACACGACATCGTGTCCGTGTAGTTTTACTTTTAATACTTCACCCTTAAACAGGTATTTTCAGGCAGGGTGAGTTTCACTCAATCATATTAGCATGAATATACTGTAATAATACTTTGTGTGCACGTGTGTGTGTGTGCGTGCGTGCGTGCGTGTGTTTCACATGATTAGATTTGGCCGTGATCATTTAATCAGCCTTATCAGAAAGCTCCTGAGGTGCAGGAAATGATAAAAACATCCATCCATCTATCCATTTTCTGTACCGCTGATCCTATACAGGGTCACAGGGACCCTGGAGGATATCCCAGGGGGCTCGGGGCTCGGGGCACGAGGCGGGGCGGGGGACACCAACTCATCACAGGGCACATTCACACACACTACGGACAATTTGGAAATGCTAATCAGCCTACAGCGCATGTCTGTGGGCTGGGGGAGGAGACCGGAGTACCCCGAGAAAACCCCCAAAGCACGGGGAGAACATGCAAACTCTGCACACAGGGTGGAGGCATATTTGTCCCCTTTCCATCAGCGGCTATATGATGTTGAGATCCATCTTTTCACACCGAGGACAACTGAGGGACTTGTACGCGACTATTACACAAGGTGCAAACGTTCACTGATGCTCCAGAAGGTAACACGATACATTGAGAGGCAGGGGGGTGTAAACTTTTGAACAGGATGGTCGGTGTAAATTGTTCGTATTTTGTCTTCTGGGAAACATGTAACTATCATATTTAACATCTGAAGGGCGGGACTAAATAAAAAAAAAAGATAAAAAGTTCTTTACAAAATAATAGAATTGTATTGTGACATATATATATATATATATATCCACATATATTTGTATACTTTTTATACTTTATATAGTAGAAAGATCGATAAAAAAAATCATAAATATATGATTAACAATGAATCAACATTTGTTTATATAATTATGTTTTATTTATTTATTTATTCCTTTGAAATGATATACTGGTGTTTAAACACCATAGATACATGTACATATAATAATAATAATAATAATAATAATAATAATAATAGTAGTAGTAGTAATAATAATAACAATAATAATAATTATAAAGTAGTAGTAGTAGTAGTACTAGTCATAGTAGTAATAATAATAATAATAGTAGTAGTAATAATAATAGTAATAAATAATAATAATAATAATTATAATAGTAGTAGTAGTACTAGTCGTAGTAATAATTAATAATAATAATAATAATAATAATAATAAACAAATAAACAAACAGTGGGAGAGTGGGTCATTTCTGAAAAAAAAACACCCCCCAAAAAACACCTGAAAATTCTTTCACATTAAATTAATTATGAAATGTAACAAATAAAAGTCATTGTTTTACTTCACTTTGAAGTAAACTGTGTAAAAAGACGTTTATGTTTCGCAGACTTTCACTTTTAAACATGACATCAAGTCCGTTCTATTTTCGCCCAAGTGAAGAATTCCTCCCAGTGCTGCTGGGACAGAGAGGAGGAGTCTGTGAGCAGCGCGCGGGGGGGGATTTTAAATCCTGTATTTTTATTTTCCTTATTCGCAGAAAAACAAAGCAGGAAAACATCAAAAGGTATTTAAAACGGTGTCATAATTCCGTCAATACGCCTTTTAACATGGGTTAGGAAGGTGATTATTTCGGTTTTGGGTTTTGTATGAGCAGGACCTCCCCCCTGTCTTGTCCTGGGTAGATGGTAGAGTCCGGTATAGCTCGGCTGTTCCTCAGAGCGGTTTCATTGCGGCGGGTTGGCAGGGCAACGGACCGGATCTCGGCGCCCTCTGCTTCTGGTTTTAGATCTATTTTTAATCATATTCGATAAAACAGCAGGAGTCGTTTTTAATTCCGCGAAGCAGGACGGTTTGTTGTTAGACTGTCTGGTGAGAAAGCTGTGTTTGGGGTGTTAGAAGGCTGGAAGAACTGCTTTTGTTCTTAGCTGAGGGTTTTTTTTTTCTTTTTGGGGATTGACTGATGGAATGACGGAGTGTGCAGAGGAAGAGCAAAGAGCTTAAACACACACACACACACACACACTCACTGAGAGAAAATGGAGAACAGAGATCTGGAGATGAGCTTGGAGGAGAAGCTGACTCTGAGTGATAAAGGTAAGAGACTGTGAGCTCCATGAGATCTTTTCTTCTCCTGCTCTCAGAAGATGCAGGGGTCTCGTGCTGCTTTAAGACTTTAACCCTCTCGCTTCTCGGCGGTTTTATTTTCTGAGCAGAATCACGGTTTTAAAGGCATGTCATGTCCTTCCACTGACTCTCAGGTTCCTCCCGCATGGACATACGGTATGTCCTGATAGACCAGGAGCAGGGAGCATTAGGAGTCTGGGACACACCCTGGGACGGTCTTCCAGTGTGCCAGAGGTTACTGTGTTTACTGTGTTTCCTTTACAGCTGCTGCTTCTGGGTTTCTCTTTCACTCCGGGTTTCCTCCCTCACATTCCCCCTTACGCACCACACTTCTTCTGAACAGCTCATGATTCCAAGGGTCCAAGCACCGAGTGGTAGGAACTCTTCTTCCTCTTCTTCTTCCTCTTCTTCCTCTTCTTCTTCCTCTTCTTCCTCTTCTTCTTCCTCTTCCTCTTCTGCTTCCTCTTCTTCTTCCTCTTCTTCCTCTTCTTCTGCCTCTTCTTCTTCTTCTTCCTCCTCTTCTTCCTCTTCTTCTTCCTCTTCCTCTTCTTCTTCCTCTTCTTCTTCTTCTTCTTGCTCTTCCTCTTCTTGCTCTTCTTCTTCTTCCTCTTCTTCCTCCTCTTCTTCCTCTTCTTCCTCTTCTTCTTCCTCTTCTTCCTCTTCTTCCTCCTCTTCTTCTTCTTCTTCTTCCACTTCTTCTTCCTCTTCTTCCTCTTCTTTTTCCTCTTCTTCCTCTTCTTCTTCCTCTTCTTCTTCCTCTTCTTCTTCTTCTTCCTCTTCTTCCTCTTCTTCTTCCTCTTCTTCTTCCACTTCTTCTTCCTCTTCTTCCACTTCTTCCTCTTCTTCCTCTTCTTCTTCTTCCTCCTCTTCCTCTTCCTCTTCTTCTTCCTCTTCCTCTTCTTCTTCCTCTTCTTCTTCTTCTTCATCTTCCTCTTCCTCTTCTTCTTCCTCTTCTTCCTCTTCTTCTTCTTCTTCACTGGTGGACAAATCCTGATATGTTCTTGCCATGCTCTCTCATACCCCCTCTATTTGGTATATTAATATTACGGGTCCAAGCACTTCTTCTTCTTCTTCTTCTTCTTCTTCTTCTTCTTCTTCAGTGGTGCACAGGCCCTAATATTTGCTTGCCATGTTCCCTCATATCATTTACATTTTGTTTATTATTCGAAGGGGTCCAAGCACCAAGTGGTAGGAATCCATCTTCTTCTTCTTCCTCTTCCTCTTCTTCTTCTTCACTGGTGGACAAATCCTGATATGTTCTTGCCATGCTCTCTCATACCCCCTCCATTTGGTTTATTAATATTAGGGGTCCAAGCACTTCTTCTTCTTCTTCTTCTTCTTCAGTGGTGCACAGGCCCTTATATTTGCTTGCCATGTTCCCTCATATCATTTACGTTCTGTTTATTATTCGAAGGGGTCCAAGCACCAAGTGGTAGGAACCCTTCATCTTCTTCTTCTTCTTCTTCTTCTTCTTCTTCTTCTTCTGTAGATTAATTTCAGCATGACTGTTTCACGGAAAGCACGTAGTCGAACTTTTCAGATCGTCTTGTATGCTGTTCCCAAAGAAATTCCCATGGAGCACTTTATTATCACATAAACAAGTACAGTAGCAGTACACAAGCCTCCTGTTTTCATCAAAACGCTCATTTTGCTTCAAAGTGGTGATGCTAGATATACTAACTACACGTCTGAGAGACTCTTCCGTCGCGTTCTTCTGTCCAGATTGCAGTGTACGTATAATCTGCTGGGTTGTTATTAGGGGCCCAGGCTCTCCATGCATCGTCGTCTGTGAGAATTATAATAATGACTGTTATTATTTCTGTTATGGAGAAGGGCTAGCGTACCGTATAATAGGATCGAGGGAAACCAGTGGGAAAGAGTCGTTAATTCAGATCTTGACATCGAAATAAGTCGAAATAAATCGTCAGGCGCGTCAGCTTCACGCACGTGGCCCGAGGTCACGTGTAGAGCGCGACGGCATTTTTCGCGCATCAGCAGGCTGTGATTTTGAAGGATGCCGACGCCGCGTACCAGAAACACGCCCGCTCGTCCTCACTCTCGCTCCCGTCAGAGCGTCGTTTCGCAGATCTTTAGTCCGGGTTCGGATCCGGAAACCGAACCCACGTGGCGGAGATCTGGGAACGTGACACCGGCGTGCACTGTGTTTGTGGAAGGAGCGCGTGATGATCGGAGCACACTCGGTGTTTTAACGAGAGGATCTGCCGGAGGGGAGACGTGAAGGATAGACGTGTCTCACACACACACACACACACACACACACAGGACAAAAACACATTCCTTCTCCATGACGCAGACCTGCTCTCACAAAAGCAGCCTATCATCGTATACCGTGAGATGTACATGAAGTTTCATTCCAGGATGTTGGATCACGTTAACCGTGGCGATCGGGACACGCCGGCCGTCGCGTACGTTCTCTCCGTTAGAGAATTCTCTTCACATCCTGCGTTTATTAACGCGAGCGCGTCTTACATGCTTTATAACCGTTTATAACACCGCTATGCGTCACGCACTCGCAGCGTGCGTCATGATTAGCCGACGCTACGTCCCTGTGTCTCGCCCTGGGACCAGGTCAGACCACTGCAGATAGACGATTATATAACGTCAGGCTCGAGGACGGCATGGAACTCTCCCTGAGCATGCGGTGTAGTCACAGTAACAGCGTTTAACACATTTGAAAGACTCGTCCGTGTGTATTTTATGGCGAATGTGGATTTTCGTCCATTTTATCGTAGCTGGATATCCTGCTATGATGTGCATTTTGTGTATTATTATTATTATTATTATTATTATTATTACTACTAGGGGCCCAAGCACTCGATGAGACTCTTCATCAGATTTCGATTCCGATACAAAGGATACGTTTGGCTAAACCCTGCGTTCGCAAAGCAAACGTCTACTGCATAAACGTATACGTCTGCAACACGTAAAAATTGCGATCGTATTCATTTCTCGTTACGATTACAAGGTCGTTACAAGGTCTAGGACGCTGCCGTTCATTAGGGCTGGGGGATGTGACAAAAATATCATATCGCGGCCCTTGAGGACATTTCTGCCACACCCGATGCGTATCACGATATATAACTTGGCTCACAAACTGTCTGCAAAACAGTAGTTTAAAAAAGAGAGTTACCACGACGACGACGACGATGCTTTTCTTTAACCCCTAGAAAGACGAAGAAGATGAAGTAAAAATTATTTCATTTGTGATTATTTAAAAAAAATCCGTCACCGTACCAACGATATCTCAGAAAAGTGTATCGCGTAATCATGTATCGCGATATCGATATTACTCGGATATATCGCCCAGCCCTAGTAATCATGATCTCGTTCGAAATGTCTACGTTACAGTTTAAGCGTCTTTTCTTCTGTACGGAGCGTTTCTGGGGGGTTTTTTTGGAGAAGGTTCCGAGTTAGCGTTCTGAATTGGACTTCGGGAGCGCAGTACTCATAAATATTCAACGTGTGGGAGTGTCCACGGTGAGAAAATGAAATAAAAGTACTCTAAACTGCTATTCGGTATTCGACCTCGGCGCGATAAAGACCCGATCTCGGCTAGCCCTGGTCTCGGACTTGCGTCCGAGTCTTACCGACTGCAGGTTAGAATCTAGATCCGACTCCATGTTTGTTTTGGAGCCGCCCACTTTTCCGCAAGCCGATCTCCTGACCCTGTTTTTGCAGACGTGAAGGGCTGATTGTTGTGTTTGGGGTAAATGGAGCACTTCTCATAGCCGCAGCTACCGACTCATGAGCTGCAAGCAAAAAAACATCCCCGAACCCCCATGGATAGTGTTTCACATCTGGGGCAAACAAAGAAACACACCGCAGTCCGTCGGTCCTTTGCTCCAAACTTTTCACACGTAACCGTCGCTTCACTTCCTGTTTCCGGGAATAATCAGAGTCGGTTCTGCGGGGTTCTCAAAAAAAAAAACCCCTCACAACACAGGGTTTGCGTTTTTGGAAGAGTAGCGCTAGAACCGTATAAGGCCCCTGGAGGAACGTTTGGGTTCTTGTGGCTTCTCCCCGGAGGAAGGCGAGTGGCTGGATTCCTGGTGGACAAATGTGTGTGTGATATCCCAGGATTCCCGGGAATGTGCACTTCCCAAACGCCTCAGGAACGGCTGGCGCGTGACTGGGGGGGATTTCCACCGAAACACAAAACACACAAGATAACAGACGACTTCAGGTGTGTGTGTGTGTGTGTGTGTGTATAAAATAACCATCCGAGCCTGATAATCTTATACGCCTATAAATAACGAGGCAGAACAGGAAGCTCGTGGCTCTGTACTCCGTCATCAGTGGCCTTGTGTTTATGAGACTCGTCCAAGACCGAACTTGTTCAAAGAGACACCTTTTAGCCCATAACAACAGGAAGAGAAGTCTCCCTCTCTCCCTCTCTCTCTCTCCCTCTCTCTCTCTCTCTCTCTCTCCCTCTCTCTCTCTCTCTCTCTCTCTCTCTCTCTCTCTCCCTCTCTCTCTCTCTCTCTCTCTCTCTCTCTCTCTCTCTCAGGAGATTCGTCGGAGATTCGTCGGCGCTGTGGCTGTACGGTGAATATTAAGTAAGGAATAAAACACCCGGTGTCATGCGGTTACAGGGACATAACAGCCCCCGCAGCTTCGTTACCGAGAACTCCTCTGTCCCGAAGACGTCGGAAAACTTACGCAAGGAGACTCCTTCCGTAAAATGTTACACGAGCACGCGCGTCCCTTACCGGAAACTTCCACCGCTCGACCGATTCCACACGTCTTCCTCGCTTTTTAATAAAGCGGGTCCCTGCGAACGAGCTGTCGCTATGGAAACCCACAGCGCACGATAAGACGAACCCGTGATTCGCAGCTGCGCTACCGTCAGAGCCGCCGTTTTAGAAAACGTATTGAACACCCTCTGGCCAATCACGGTCCAGAACTCAGCGGCGCCGTGGAGTGATCACTGGTGATACATGTTGTGCCTGGAAATCCTCCTCCTCGGCGGAAGCCACAGGAAGCAGGAGTCCATTTTGTAACGCGGCGTTTCAGGAAAGACACAGCCGACAGGGCCGAGAACGTGTTCCCCCTCCTCCTCCTCCTCCTCCTCGTCTTCCTCGCCCCCCTCGTCCTCCTCCTCCTCCTCCTCCTCCTCCTCTCCGAGCTTCCTCAGTTCCTGATGAAACATTTCCTGGCTGCGCTTGCAGACTGCATGACCAGTTGGAAATTCGATCCTCTGGGCCAAAGGTCCAACTCAGCACACATCAGACTCGCTACATCACTGTACTGAGATTATAACCGATATAAGTCTACACTGTATGCCAGGGTGGGTGCAAAAGTTTGTACACCCCCTAAATACAGAAGTAAATACAGGAGTAAATTGAGTGTGCTGTGCTAGTATTGAGGGTTATTTTCTCAGACAGGATTATTATTATTATTATTATTATTATTATGATTATGATTAAACTCCCTCACAAGGGCACCACGTAGTGATCAGGAAAACTGGAACAAACCATTTCCAAGCAGACGGGGGTGGGCGGGGGAGGATCTTGCGACAATCCAGACAGTTACAACACCACGCTGGCGTGTTTACCCTCGCAGTCTCGTACCGGTTCACACGTCCCGAGCCCGGGAGTCGGATCACGTCATTCCTGGTGTTTAATCAGCAGAGAATTTCACACAGCTCAGCAGAACCGATGAAGATCCTGAGACGGCTAGCGATAGAATAA